>NW_027184643.1:175000-189401 GCF_032405125.1 Capricornis sumatraensis
GTCCAGCACGCGACGGCGGCGGCGGCGGCGGCGGCGACGAAACGGGCGACGGATCGGGGCCGCGGCGGGCCCGGGAAGCGAGGCACACCGGGGCACGGCCCCGGGGAGCAGCAGACGGCGAGGGGACTGAGGCGGACGGACAGACGGAGAGGGGCACCGACGGGATGCAGCCATGCGGGGCCGACACCGCGCGACCGGCGGCGGAGGTGGGGGTGGCCGCACGCCACCGCGAGGGGAACGGCCCAAAGCGACCCGGGGGAGGGGACGCGAGTCGGCCGCCGGGGCCCGCCGCGGGATCTCACCGCCACAGGCCCTCCTGGCACAGGGGCGGTCCCGCGGCACCACCCGGGGACGACCGACTGGCGCCCCCACCCTCGCGGGGCTCACGCCCACCACCACCGCCACCCCCAGAGCCGCAGCCGGCCCGGGGAGAACACTCTCCCGCCGCACACCGGCGGCCCCCCCACGGCCCTGACACGCGCGGGGCCCCCCGCCCCGCCCCCCTCGCTCAGGGCTCCGAGGGCACTGCTCCGCCCGGGGTCGCCACCGGCCCGGCGGAGGCCGGGGGACGACACCCACGTGAGGCGAGGCGAGGCCGGCTCGGGCCCAGACGAGGGGACGGGAACGCGGGCGGTCGCACGCGCCGGACGAGGAGAGGCGAGGCCGGCGGCGGCGGGGAGGGGCCGGCGAGCACGCACGGCAGGGGCCGCGGGACAGGGACGTGGGCGCCGTCCGGGAACCGGAGGAAAAGGACCGGGCACGCGGCCGGGCCCCCAGGAACACCAGCGCGGGATCCCACCGCCACCCGCACGCGAGGGCGGTCCCGCGACGCCTGGGGCGCCGGCCGGCCCCGGCCATCCCCGGAGCGTGGCCCACGACCCGGCCCCGCCGCCAGGGCCGGCGAGCCGTCCACCCGTCTTCCGCCATCCACACGCGACAGATCCGTCTCCCATCTGAGTCTGACCCCCGAGGCTCGACATCCCGGGGACAACGCTCTCGAGCGAGGCGGCCCAGACCGTGACCGCACGCCGCCACCAGCTGCGGCTCGGGGGGCGAGGGCGGGCGCGACGGGCTCCCCCTCACCACCAGCTGCGGGGCCGGGGAGGCCGAGGCCGACCGGGCGTCGCGCCCCGACACAGCCCCCCCCCTTCCCCCAGGGCTCGCACCACGGGGGGCCGGCCGCACGCACACGGCCCCCCACCTGCCGGACGCCCGGCGGGGCCCAGCGGGACCCTCCCCCGACTCGGAGGGGGGAGGCGCGGGCCGCGGTAGGCAACGAGCGGCACACGGCCCCACCGCGGGGCCGGGGGAGTTCTGCTCTGCCCACGTGCTCTGGCAGTCGCCACGGTGGCCACTGCGCACTCGGGAGGGGCAGCGGCTGGGGGGTCCGGTACCCCAAGGCTCCCTCTCGGATCGCTAGAGAAGGCGTTCTCCCCGAGGGCGCGCCGTCCCTCACCCGGACCGTGTCGCCTTCGGGCCCACGGAGGCGCTCCACGAGCCACCAGTCCTCAGCTGGGTGGGAGGGGCCTGCGGTACAGGGGAGCGGACCACCACACAGGAGCGTGTGCGCGGTCAGGGCCAGAGCGGAGCCCGCGTCCCGCCCCCTGCAAGGCCTCATCCGCCAAGGCCTCCGCGACGAGGGGAACAGGCACGCCTCTCCCTACCGCCTCGACCCCCCCCCCAGAGAGAGCCACTCACGGGACACACACGCCACCGTGGCGGGGACCCGAGGGGGACACCGGGTTAAGGGAAACGACACCACCACTCGGCCTCAGGCACCTGAGGGACGACCTGGAGCGCTCCAGGGGCACCACCGAGGGTCACACGAGGCACGCTCACACACCCGCGTGGGGTGCGCAGCGCGGCGTCGGCGGTGGCACAGCCCTCCCCGCCACAGGGAGGGCCGCTCGCCGGGCACACGCCGAGAAGGCGAAGCGAGAGCAATCTGCTGTGTCAGAAGACCAACGGCCCCCACTGACGCCCCAAGGCAAAGGAGACCGAAGATCAGGGCCAGAAGCCACACCCAACCCCTGCCTTCCTCACCCTCCCTGATGGGCAGCGAGGGGGGGAGAAGACAAGCGAGGGGCCCCGCGGACAGACCGAGAAGAGCAGACGCGTTCACTGGGAACGCCCGTCCCTCGTCTGGCACGGCTTAGGCTCGGCCCGGGAGAACACGACCACACCACATCGATCTGTTGAGCCAAGGTGGAGCGGGGGGGAGGCACGGTGAGGACAGTCACCAGAGGGGCCCGCTTTAAGCCTCGCCGGCAACCTCCGCCCCCCCCACCTCGCCTCAGGCGAGAGCGGCCGACGACCCCCAAGAGGAGAACGCCTGACACGTGGCACGGAGCCCACAGGGCGGGGGTCGCCCCAGCCGCAACCAGGTGCCCACAGCGGGGGCGAGGGATGCACAGGGTAGAAGACCCACGCGCCACCTCGCCCCGCCACCCTCGGGTCGCCCAGAGACCGGAGGTGGCACCAAGGGTCGGGTCAGCCAGACGACACCACACAGGAGCCGGCGCACAGGCCCAGGCGGGCGGCTCCAGCGGCAAGGGCCGAACCGGGCACCAGCTGGCGGCCCAGAAGCCCAGAGCCCCGCGTGCGTCCAGAGACCCACAGTCCTCGGTGGCAGACACCAAAGGAGACCGTGTCAGCACTTATCTGGTGGCAAAAAAGGCCTATTAAGGGCGACGAAATGACAGCAGCTGACAGCGGAGCACATCGACGACGCGCAGGGAGGGCCCCCGGAACCTTGTCCCGGCCACCTGTCCCCAACGCTGCCCCATAAACACCAGGCCCCGAGCTCTCTTGGGGGGGGGGGTCATCTGGTCGACCGGGAGGGGGGAGGGGGCGCGTGGTGGCCAAAGCGGGGGCGCGGGCACCAAGGGGGGGCGGGGGGGAAGCTGGCCGAGGACGCCCTCCCCGCCTCGTCCACGCGGGCAGGGGTACCGGTCCGTCCGAGTCTCCGAACGGGGATTTGGCTTCGATGTGCAAAAGGAAAAGAGAAGACAGAACCGTCAGCGAGGCGCTTCCCACGAGACGAGCGGGCCCCGACCAGGGACCGCGCCCGGGGCCCGGACCGTCCTAGACGGGGCACCCAGGACGGCCCGAGCCGGCCCCCACCTCCCGACTGGGATTCAGGGAGCCGGAGAGGGGGGAGCCAAAGTCGCGTCCGACGACCGAGACCCACGAGGGCACGCCGAAGGGTCGAGCGCGCCCTCCCCGGCCACCCGCGGAAGCAGGGTCCGGTCCATCCACGTCTCCGGACCCGTCAGGACTCTGACAAAGAAAAAGCATGTGTGCCGGGAGACGCCTCGGGCGACCGGACCCCACGGGGGGACCGCACACGCGCCTCCCCCGCTCAACCCTCGGGTTCCCCCACCTCCGGAGTGCCACGCGGAAAACACCTCGGGCAGAAAGGACCCGAGGGCCCGGACCCTGGCGCGCCCTCCGGCGACCTCCAAGCCACCGTCTGGGCCGGTCCCCACCTCCGGAGCGGGGCCGAGGGCGAAGCAAACGCTCCTGAGGGCGAAGCAAACGCTCCTGAGGGCGAAGCAAACGCTCCTGAGGGCGGCCCAGGAGGCGTCCGGACCGCCGAGCCCGAGTCCAGGCGCTCCGGGCAGGGAAGACCCTCTCCCCGCCCACCGCGGCGGCCCGGCCCAGGCAGGGTCCGGGCGGTCCGTCCCCGTGGCCGCAGGGGCACGGGGAGATGCTGGTCGACCCGGTCAGGCCGCCCCGCGAGCCGGCTCCGGGGCGCCGCGACGGTCACCCTCCTCAGAAACCTAGAGAACCAATCTCCGGCGACAGCGGGACTGTCCCTAGGCCTCGGCGCCACCGGGACTGTCGCCGCCAGCGTCGCCGGTGTCTGAGAGCTCTGCCTCGGGCCCAGAGGCTGAGTCACAATCCTCCTGAAAGGCCTCGCCGAAGCTCCAGAGGGGAGGGACAATATACAAGCGGCCGCCAGGTGGCTCCTGACAAGCGACTCGAACGTCCCGAGGACGGGTCGCTGTCGCCGGCCGCCGGGGACGCCACCGCGCCGGCCGCCCAGACGCCCGAGCTCGGCCCGGAGCCTCCGCCGCCGAGCGACGCGACGCGACGCGACCCCGGCCGCAGAGGAAGGGAGAGACGCTGGGAAGGATCTCCTCAGGAGGCTGCCACGAAGGAGACTCACTCCCCCACGCGACTCCGGGGTGCTGGGGGGGACATTCCACGGAGACGCCGGCGGGCGGTGGGGGCTCGGGGCGGGGTCGGCGGAGAGAGGGGCACCAGCGGCATCGCAGACTCCCCCGGCCCCCCTCCCCCGAAAGAGAGAGGGAGGGAGGGAGGGAGGGAGGGAGGGAGGGAGGGAGGGGCCGGCAAAGCGAAACCAGGCGAGCGCTGCTCGGAGAACAAAGCAGGACTTTGGAAAGCAGACACAGACACGCGAGCCCAGGAGCAAGAAAGGAAAAGGAGGAGACACACTCGGAACCCCCAACAAGAGAAGGCACCACTCAACCTGGGTGGAGACCGTGACAAAGTCCGAAGACAACACACCCAAGCACGCGCCGGTGGGTGGGGAAAGTGCACCTGAGGTCAGGAGAACATGGATTTCAAAGTCACTGAACTGGCCACAAACACCAGAACGGCAGGCGGGCGGGAGGGCGGGCGGGAGGTCTGGGGTGGCAGGGCTGCGGGGGTGGGGGTTGGGAGGGGCGGGGCGGGGGGGCCTGGGGTGCGGGGGCGGGGGGGGGGTGGCGGCTGAGGGGCGTGGAGGTGAGGAGGACCGGACCGAGTCGATAGGGATCCACTAAATAAACCCCGTGTTCCATGACAACAGCCAGTTACATGAATACATAACTTTTTGAAGCAGATCAGAAAGGAAATGAAACAGAACCACCAGGCAGGAAAGTCAAGTCATAGAACTGCTCCGGCTGCTTAAAAGTCAGAGAGAGGGAGAGGGAGAGGGGGAGGGGGAGGGAGAGGGGGAGGGGGAGGGAGGGGGAGGGAGAGGGGGAGGGGAGGGGGAGGGGGAGCGAGAACGCAGACACATGCGCATATACGCGTGTCCATATGTATACGCACGCGTATTCGCGTCTATATATACGCGCACACGTGGGTATAAACAAACACGTTCAAAGGGCATGCTCACATACACGCATGTGTCTGTGTGCGCACGTGTATGCCTAGGCGTTTCTACTGTGCGTGTATGCTTGCGTGTATATACGTAGACACAGGCATATAGACACAGACGTCCACGGAGATACACAGGCACGAATACACATGCTCATATGTGCAGATACGTCGGTATCCATAAACACATACATATACGGGGAAAGCGCAAGCATATTGCAAAAGGGGCTTTTCTGTCCAAAACGGATCAAGGCGTCAGACAACTCAGCCTCCAAAAGGGAAACGACCCCCGATGAGCGAAGTGGGCAGGCAGGGGGCCCGAGCAGACACCTTCCTCCCAAAGAAAGGGAGAACAGACAGACACCCAGAAGCACAAGGTAGAAAACACATCAGCGGCAGGGCTGGGCTGGGCTGGGCTGGGTCTGCCGGGGGTGGGGGCGGGCTCGCGGAAGCACCCCGGGGCGTTTATCTGGACAAGGATCCTTCTCCTTCGGAGGGGAAAGGCCCAGGGGCTGGAATCGCAATCGCGACAGCAAGTTCGAACCACGAGAAGACAGTGGCTCCTGATCGGTCGAACGCGTCTTTGCTGCCGCTGAGGAACATGTGGGCGGACTCAGAGAGATCACATCTCATCCCCTGGGGCCTCCCAGAGAGAGAAACCACATCCCTAGGGAAAAGAGTCCTGCGATTCCCTCGGAACACTCCACCAAAGAGTCCCCCTTCGACCCAACCCAGCCACTCCACGGAGTGCCCACGGAGGGGACAGAGAAGATACGGACATGTGTATGTGTGGGATCGACCCCCATACCTAGGTAGACATCCGTACACACAGAAGGAGAGAGCTCTCTGTCTGTGTGCCTACGCCTGTATCTATTCACACACACACACACACACACACACACACACACACACACACACACAGAGGAATGGGACTCAACCACCAGAAGGGAATGAAATCTCACAGTCTGCAGGAACTTGGAGAGACCTTTAGAGGGGATGATGCTCAAGGAAATACCTCAGAGCCGTCGTTTCCACGCAGTACCTACCAAACGATACACCGTGAACACAACAGAACCAAAGAGAAACAGGCTCCTAAGATACCACCACGGAGCACATGAGGGGTGGCCCGAGGAGGGAGCGGGGGACACGGTGGCGGGGGGTGGGGTGGGGGAGAGAACGAGTGAACGAGCGCCACCGGTGAGGGAGACAGATGAAGCGGTGCCACCTCCCACTTAGGAAATCCATGAGTCACGGGCACGTCACGACACCAGATGTCATCTGCCGTGACACCAGGTGGTGACGGACGGTCCCTCACTAGACGTATCCTGGCGATCGCTGTGTCAGGCGCTACACTCGAAGCCATCGTCGGTACAGCTGAAAAGGAACGGGGGAACAGAACACGAAGAAAAAAAAAAAAAAAAAGGAAAGGAAGCAGGACGGGAGGAAGGAAAGAAGGCGAAAGGAAACGTTGGCAGTCAGTCAGAGGTCCGTTTGAGAAGAGTGGGACCTGCGTGTGTGTGGAGCGGCGGGGAGTGGGGAGGCGGGGAGAGAAACTAGGGTGAGTAGGAGGACGGGGAGCAGGAGGAGGAGAAAGAAAAGGACCGATGGCCTCGAGGGGGAGGGGGAGATCAAGGATCCAAGGAGTGGACAGGACGGTCAGGTGAGTGCCATAGGGAAAGGAAACGAAGCCAACCCACGAACACCCTCCCCACGGTGGTTGCGTTCAGTCCAAGATCAAGATGTGGGTAGCACGGTGTCCTCCAGCGCACGGGGACGCACAGGCCTGCCTTGGCGTGGGAGTTCAGGATCAGCCTGAACGCTGAAGCCGTTCTGTTCATCCACGGCTGGCACGTACCATGGTCCCACGACATTCACACATCCTAGCAAACCATCGAAAGACTCTCACTCACTCGCCATGAAACACGTAGAGAACAGAAAAGGAGGGACCCGATGGTGGCTGGCTGGCTGGCTGGCTGGCTGGCTGGCTGGATGACCATGAGAGTCTGAGGATGGAACCCATGGACAGAAAAGCATCCGATTCCCTTGGGTCAAGAATCGGTCTCGCCTTCTGTGCCTGGTGTCCTTCCTACGTCTGGAGGATTCCCTCCCCCCCCCCCCCCCCCACCCCGCTCCCAGCTCGAAGGTGCTCTCAAGGTCCCCGCCGGCACGCTCTCTTCGGAGCGCCCGTCTGAAGGGGAACGTTCTCTTCCACGTCCCCGCCCTGAGACCGCTTCAGCCTGGCCCGCCCCTCCACCCCCGCCTGCCTCTCTCCCTCCTGCTCCTCCTCCTCCTCCTCGGAACTCCTGAGCGCTCCTCGCCCCGGCCTCTCACCCCACACGGTGGCGGTGTTGGCCTAGGTGTGCTCAGGCGCCTCCTCCCCGCATCCCAGGGGACTGCCGCTGTCTCTCGACTGCGTCGTCCTGGGACCATGTGTTTCCCGGTCTTTTCTGCGGGTGGGGGAGACCCGGACGGGCCGGGGCCAGGCGGGGGTGTGGGGGGAGCCTGCATGCGGGGGGAAGGGTGGAGCCCAGTGGAGACGAGCCCAGTGGAGACGTGACCCGTGGGGACCGTGAGCGTGCCTGTTCTCGTGAAGAAGTCCTTCCCAGTCCGGGCTCTGGAGATCGGCCTGCAGACAGTGGACGGCCATCCCTCTCGGCTCCCTGCAGGCCCACGGGTCCGGGCGTGCTGTGCCCCCAGCATCTGCTCGCATCTTCTGGGCCCGTCTCCCCCATGGTGCTCCACTCGCTTTGAATCCTTCTCCCCTCTCGTCTGACATGTTTTCTTTCCTGTTCGACTCTTTCCGGCTCCCCAGGCACCACTTCGCATCGTTCTTCTCTTCTCATCGCACTCGTCTCGTGGAAAGAATTCCACGTATCTCTGCCCTGTGCCCCAAGGAGTCTGTCATCGCTCCATTCATCTGGGGATGGACTGGCACGCAGGCAACCCCGGCCCACGAAAACCGTGGTTCCGTGTGGATGGAACGACTCGCCGACGACCGCAGGGGGCTTGTGGACGTGGACGGCTGGCACCGGGGAGTCGTCCTGCGGACACACCCTCGGGCACCATCGCGTTCGCGGGAGCGTTTGGGTTGCCGTCGTGGTCGCCGCCGTATTCCCTAAGACGTGTGCGGTCGCACTGGATTCCGACGGCGTCTATTGGAAAAGAATGGATCGTTCCCCGGATCCCCTCCGAAGGACTTCGAAAAGAGTCGTGGTCGAGACATGATCGATCTTTCCAACACTCTCACTTCTGGGTAGACATCTAAAGAAAAGAGACACAGAATCTAAATCTCAGAGAGACATCTGCACTCCCATGTCCACGGCAGCATCAGTCACACGGGTCAAGAGAGGGAAACAGCCCGAGTGTCCATCAAGGGAAGAAGAGGGAAAGAAGACACACGATCCAGATAGAGATCGATCGATAGGTAGACATAGATGTCCCACGGAGCCACAGGAACGAACACATTCTTATCTGGTGATAGCATGGATGTGACTTAGGGCGTGATGCCAAATGAATAAGTCAGGTAGAGAAAGAAAAAGACTTTCTCGTGCCACTTACATGCCATGGATGGCCATCAAAAAAAAAGAAAGAAAGAAAGAAAGAAAGAAAACGATCATCACAGAGCGGCTGGGGGAGGGAGAAATGGGAAGATATTGCATTGATGTAAGGGGGAAAGAAAAAAAAAAAACCGACTTCACGGATAAGGTACATCTGTACTGTACACGTCACAACGAGCACGGTGATTCTAATGAACAGCATTATTATGATCGTATGATACTATTCGGAGAAGGCCATGGCACCCCTCTGCAGTCCTCTTGCCCGGAAAATCCCATGGACCGGAGGAGCCTGGTGGGCCGCAGTCCACGGGGTCGCTAACAGTCGGACACGACTGAGCGACTTCCCTTCCACTTTTCACTTTCACGCCTTGGAGAAGGACATGGCAACCCACTGCAGGGTTCTTGCCTGGAGAATCCCAGGGACGGGGGTGCCCGGTGGGCTACCGTCCGTGGGGTCGCACAGATTCGGACACGACTGAAGCGACGCAGCAGCAGCAGCAGCAGCAGCAGCAGCAGCAGCATGATCATCTGAGAAAGTTGCCATGACAGTGGACATGAATCACTCTCCTCCCGTCCAATGGCAGAAGGAAATGGCCACCCACTCTAGGATTCTTGCCTGGAACTGTCCACGGATGGAGGAGCCTGGTAGGCTACAGTCCGTGGGGTCGCAAAGAGTCGAACACGACCGAGTGACTTCACTTTCTTTCACATCCAGTCATGATCTGTATGGGTTGTGAGAAAGCTATGAGCTACCGCTTGGGTGGTCATTATTCTTCTGCAACATACAGGTGCCTCTTGTCCCCATTCTGTACACATGAGAACGGAGGATGTCATATGTCCTTCACGGAGGAAATGATATTTCAATACACCTGGAAATTAAACACATAAAATCACCTAGTTGTCTTGTCTTTCCATGAAGAGTCAGTATCGGCTGCGCTAAAAAAAAAAAAAAAAGAAAAGAAAAGAAAAGAAAGAAAGAAAGAAAAAGAAAGCTTTCTTTGGGGGTCTTCGATATGGCCATGCAGGGACACAGGTTTGAATAAAAACCGGGGGAACGTTCCCCAGGAAAGAGTCGGGGGCTTAGAAAGCTGAAGCTCCGTGAGGTTGTAAAGCGACCCGAGAGCAATGAGGATGGACTGTCACGCAAACAAGGGACCGTCTCTTCTTCCAGGGTCCATAGACGGTCACCAGTGAGGCAGGGAAAGGGGAGGGTGTGTGGGATAGGGGTCTTGAATGTCGGGAACACTGTTTCGAGGATCCGGAGGCCTCTGTTCCCCAGGAGGTGCTCCGAGTTTCCAGACTGAGACACAGACCTCTTCCTCCATGGCCCGCCCCTTCTCTATTTTGGGGCGCTCTCTTGGCGATGCTGACTCCACTTTGATTTTCCTGTCACATGTCATCCCCTTTTGCATTCAAAGATACCATTCCATCATGGAAACAAGAGACCTGGTTTATCTCTTTAGAGAGGATTCGAATGAGACAGGATCACTATCCGTGGCGTGGTTTCGGGCACGAACGACCCACACGGGGATCCATGCCACATCTCTCTTTGCCATAGAGAAAGGCTGTGTATGGCAAATGATGCCACGGGATCGGCGAGTTCCTCGGGCTCAGCACTCTCTCGACTTGGCTGCGGTTTTGGTTTTGTTCCCTTCCGTGTTTGCTCGCTTGCTGACCCGCACGTTCTCTCCGGATAGGGCAGCCCATCGAAGCGGAAACACAATCCAGTCTGTGTGGATCCTATTCACGCATCCGATGGGGAGATCAACGACCTCTACGTGGATCCATACACATGGCCGTGTTGGGTTCAGGAGGACCCTTTGGTGTTTTCTGGGTGCGCCCTTTGTTGTCCATGAGCTCACGTGCCTTTCGGGGACATGGCTGATGGAGACGGACACCAAGCAGCAGGGCAGCGAGCTGGCGTCTCGGCCTAGAGCGGTTTCCCAAATGACATCTCAGAACCAGGGCTGAGACAGCCATCCCTCCCCGGGCCCCCCTCGTCGCCGGGGAGGGGTGGGGTGGGGTGGGGGTGGGGGGTGTGAGGTTGGGGAGATGGGGGTGGGAGCCGGGTCCGGGTGCGCGCACGCACGCGCCTGTGTGTGTGAGTGGGGGGGGGGGGGGGGGGGCGGGGCGGGGAGGAGACGGGACTGGGCTCGGGGTTGGGGGTGCCCGAGGTGAGGGGACCGTCCCGGTCCCCCTGAGACGTGAAGGCAGGTTCTGTCCCGCTGAGAACTCCCTGCCTTCAGGGGCGCGCGAGGGGAGCAGGTTTCTCTCCAATCCATTTAGTAAACGGTTTTGAAACAGTTTCCAGACAAAAAGTATCACACAGTTATACACAACATGTCTACTTGTACTTGCCGGGGCCAGCGTGAGGAACTCCGCCCATGGCAAAGGTCACGAGGAAGGAGGCTTGGCACACGCAAAGGCGTGATCAGGCCTCCGGAAACCCCCCCGTTCCCGAGCATCTACCCCCAAAGCCAGAGTCTACCTAGAAAGGACGCGTCTCGTGGGTTGGTTAGGAATGACGTGGGTGAAGGGTTTTTCACGTGTCGGGCCAATCATGACGGCTCATCCCCGGCCCTGGGTGTGACGAGGGCGTCTCAGGTCAAACCTCTCTGCTGACAGACCGGCTCGCGTGACAGGGTCATCCGCACTCCCGCCACGACGCACACGAGTGTCGACGACCTCTCCACCGTAAACAGCACAGAGAGTCTGGGAGTCTTTGGAGAGTCTTCGTGAGCACAGGGCTTTTCTCACGGTGGTCGAGTCCACGATTGCCGCCAGGCCTCCATAGCCTTAGGCACCTGGGAATCTATGAATCCGTGTCGTTGGAATATAGAAAAGGACATAGAGTCGTTTGGAAGGGGAGCAATACTGGACTCTGTGAGTCCATGAATGTTCTCTTTTGGAATAGATTCCCTGTCCTTTGGGATCCAGCCCTGTGTCCTTGCTATGTAAACATGTCACTCGATCACTCTCTTAAGCCTAAAGAGACCTTCAGGGCACCATGGGGGAAAGGGATTTCATGTGTTGGGCTGATGGTTGCTGCTACATCTCCATGTTCCCTGCCCTTAGAGTGAATCTAACTAGCATAGAGGAGACATAAGGATTCACCTTTCAGAGGAATCATGTGACCTTTGGGTTCAACCCATTCCTTTCTTGATTGGAACTCACGACACCCTCACCCTACAGGCATGTACCTTTATCTGGAGGGTGGTGCCTGGTTTAAGAAAAAAACACCCTTGGAACACAGAAGTGTTTTGGGGATCAGAAAGAAAGGATCATCACATGTCAGCAGGCCTCACGGCCAGAAGATGATGTCATATCCCTGAGACCCCTTTTTTTTTTTTTTTTTTTTTTTCGTACATGTATGTGAAGCACCTGATTTTGAGAAAGGTCGGGACTCCTGGCCCCCACGTGACTCTGTAGTCATCCCTATATGTCACCAAAGGTAGAGAGGCAAACCCAACACGAAAGAAATCGGATCCGTCTCCGGAAAGACCGATACCCCCATGTCGCTTCTTTCTTGCTCCCCGTTTCTCTGGCTGAATTCCAAGTTATTCAGCCTCTTTTCCTCCACTCATTTTCCTACGACACTATCCGTTTCTAATCTCTCTATATCTCTGTCATTAAATACGTGTTTATCCAAGGACGCCAACACCGTCCCCACCTTCGAATTCCCTGGATCCAACGGGGCTGGACCCGGGCAGGAGGCGGCGTGTGGTGGTGTGTCTGGGGCATGCGCAGGTGGTGCCGCGTGGGTGTATGTGTGTGTGGGGGGAGGGGTAATGTGTGTGGTGTGTGTATAGGTTCCACGTGAGGCCGAGTGTGTGTCGGGTGGGCACCATGGGTGTGTGCGTGTGGGATGCGCCTGTGGGTGTGGGCATGGCCGGAAGGGGGTGGGGCGTGCAGAGACAGTGGCCCAGAGACACAGCCAGGCAAAGGACAACGCAGTGTGTGTGTGTGTAGGGGGTAGGGGGGAGTGTGTGGTATGTGGCCTGTGCGAGCGGGGTGTGAACGGGC
The DNA here is from genome assembly GCF_032405125.1 of Capricornis sumatraensis. Taxonomy (NCBI): domain Eukaryota; kingdom Metazoa; phylum Chordata; class Mammalia; order Artiodactyla; family Bovidae; genus Capricornis; species Capricornis sumatraensis. The sequence continues at coordinate 187,690 of NW_027184643.1, forward strand.
TGCGTGTGTGTGTGTATGTGTCTGGGGTCGGGATGTGTGTGTGCGCAGCGTGCAGGCGGGGTGTGTGTGCGGGTATGCGTGTGGCGTGTAGGGTGCCGCTGTGGGTGTGGGTGTGGGTGTGGCCTGTGGGTCTGAGGGGCGGTGGCGCAGAGACAGAGGCCCAGAGACACAGCTAGGCAAAGGACAACGCAGTGGGGGGGGAGGGGGGGGGCTCGTGAGGCGGCTTGCAGGAGGGGTGGGGGGTGGGATGTGTGTTCGGGCATGTTGTGTGCGATCGTCGCGGGGTGTTTATGGGCGGGGGGGTGGGTGTGGCGTTGGAAGCGGGGCTGGGTGTGTGTGGCCTCAGCGTGTGGTGTGTGGGCAGAGCGAGAGAAGAGGAGAGGTGGAGCATCACAGCCAGGCCAAGGACAACGCAGTGTGTGTGTGTGTGTGTGTCTGGGTTCGGGATGTGTGTGTGTGCTGTGCGTACGCGGGGTGTGTGTGCGGGTATGCGTGTGGCGTGTAGGGTGCACCTGTGGTTGTGGGTGTCCCGGGGAGGGGCGGCGTGGCACAGAGACACAGCTAGGCAAAGGACGGTGCAGTGTGTCTGTGTGTGTGTGGGGGGGGGGGGTGCGGGAGAGGTGGGGGTGCGGGGTATGTGTTGGGGCATGGTGTGTGCGGGGGTGGGGGGTTTAATGGGCGGGCAGGTGTGTGTGGCGCTGGGGGCGGGGCGGGGTGTGTGTGTCTACGCATGTGGTGTGTGGGCAGAGACAGAGGAGAGGGGGAGAGTCACAGCCAGGCCAAGGACCACGCAGTGGAGGGGGGGGGAGGGGGGGCTGGGGCGGGGGGGAGGGGGGGCTGTGGGGGGAGGGGGGGCTGGGGCGGGAGGGGAGGAGTGTGCGGTGTGTGGCAATCGTGGGCGGGGTGCAAACGGGCTGGGTGTGCCTGTGTCTGGGGTCGGGATGTGTGTGTGCACTGTGTGCAGGCGGGGTGTGTGTGCAGGTATGCGTGCGGTGTGTGGTGCGCCTGCGGTTGTGGGTGTGGTGGAGGGTGGGTGGCGCAGAGACACAGCTAGGCAAAGGACAGTGCAGTGTGTGGGGGGGGCGGGGGGGCGGGAGAGGTGAGGGGGCGGGGTTCATAATCTGAAAGGTGAAAGGCACAGGGACGCACGGACGCACCCACCCACCCACGCACGCACGCACGCAGGCAGGCACCCAGCCACGCACCCACCCACCCACCTGCCCACGCACGCACGCGTCCACGCACCCACCCACGCACGTGCCCGTCCACACTGTTGTGTGACGAGCTGGGTGGATCTAAGCGTGTGATGACTCTGTCCATCGGGTGGAAATCGCAGATCTCAGTGAGGTTATGATGGGAGCAGGGGCTTTGACGCAGTGCGACGGAGAACACACTGATGATCGACTTCAAGGTCAATAGAGAGGGGTCTGAAACCTCCCAGAAGGAAATCACAGCACTTTATCATAAAGTTTGGTGTAGCTATTTGTTCTGGCATAGTCACCAAGTGTAAACGGTTCATTTCTGAATGTCATTTCTGTCCCGCTGAGTCCTCCCTGCCTTCAGGTGCGCCAGCGAGGGGTGCAGGTTTCTCTCCAATCCACGGCCATGCATCGTTTTCGCCCTGTTCAAAAAAAAAAAAAAAAAAAAAAACACAAAGACCAAAACGTATTTGTTTATCTTGGCCTGTTTTCCGGGCCGAGGCCAAAGACCTC
>NW_027184644.1:0-189000 GCF_032405125.1 Capricornis sumatraensis
CTGGCTGTGGTTTGCAGCCCCACACACGCGGAGGCTGACTCGGTGAGCGCCCAGAGGGTGCCTGACAGGCGTCATTTCCCTAGTGCTCTCCTCCCCAGCAGAGACGTGTGCAGGTGGTTGGGGCCTGCCCCTGCGTGTCTGGGCTCCCGTCCACAGCCCCAGCTCAGGGAAGCAGCTCCTCAGCCAAGACCTGTAGGAGGCGCGGGGCGCCCCCGCCTGGAAGCCTAGTGCAGAGCATGAGGGAAGCGAGCCTCCTTGGGAGAAGAGGAGGCAGCCCAGATGCGTGGGGCTGCAATCACTGCTTGGGCGGAGCCGAGTGCGCCTCCAGTACGGCAGAGCTCCAGCTCTGCTCAGAGGCCCGATCTGGCAGAGTGCTGGCGTGAGGCTGCTCTGCCCTGGGCGAGCCTTGCCCAGACTTGCCTCGCGGCTAGGCTTCCAGTCCAGAAAGGAGCGGGCTGCGCGAGAATGGGAGATGCTACTGGCGCCTTCCTGGCCTAAGCTCCACTCCTGCCTTGCCTTTGCAACTAGTCCCCAGGCGTTCTTGTGGAGGGCTTAGTTGCCGGTGGGTTGCACACTGCCAAGCGCTCCAGCTTGAGGGCTCTAGTAGAGGCAAAGTGAGGGCAACTGAAAGTCTATTCGTATGGTTGCTTGACAGCCCAGACTCAGCACAGCACGGAGAGCACAAGGCTCACAGGGCCTCTGGCTGTGGTCTGCAGCCCCACACACGCTGAGGCTGACTCGGTGAGCGCCCAGAAGGTGCCTGACAGACGTCATTTCCCTAGTGCTCTCCTCCCCAGCAGAGACGTGTGCAGGTGGTTGGGGCCTGCCCCTGCGTGTCTGGGCTCCCGTCCACAGCCCCAGCTCAGGGAAGCAGCTCCTGAGCCAAGACCTGTGGGAGGCGCAGGGGGCCCCTCCTGGAAGCCTAGTTTACAGCATGCGGGAAGCGAGCCTCCTCGGGAGAAGAGAAGGCAGCCCTGCTGTGTGCGGCTGCATTCACTGCTTGGGCGGAGCCGAGTGCGCCTCCAGTACGGCAGAGCTCCAGCTCTGCTCAGAGGCCCGATCTGGCAGAGTTGCTGGCGTGAGGCTGCTCTGCCCTGGGCGAGCCTTGCCCAGACTTGCCTCGCGGCTAGGCTTCCAGTCCAGAAAGGAGCGGTCTGCGCGAGACTGGGAGATGCTACTGGCGCCTTCCTGGCCTCAGCACCACTCCCGCCTTACCTTTGCACCTAGTCCTCAGGCGTTCTTGTGGAGGGCTTAGTTGCCGGTGGGTTGCACACTGCCAAGGGCTCCAGCAGAGAGGGCTCTATCAGAGGCAATGGGAGGGAAACTGCAGGGCTCCTCCAGCGGTTGCTTGACCGCCCAGACTCAGCACAGCACGGAGAGCACAAGGCTCACAGGGCCTATGGCTGTGGTCTGCAGCCCCACACACGCTGAGGCTGACTCGGTGAGCGCCCAGAAGGTGCCTGACAGACGTCATTTCCCTAGTGCTCTCCTCCCCAGCAGAGACGTGTGCAGGTGGTTGGGGCCTGCCCCTGCGTGTCTGGGCTCCCGTCCACAGCCCCAGCTCAGGGAAGCAGCTCCTGAGCCAAGACCTGTGGGAGGCGCAGGGGGCCCCTCCTGGAAGCCTAGTTTACAGCATGCGGGAAGCGAGCCTCCTCGGGAGAAGAGAAGGCAGCCCTGCTGTGTGCGGCTGCATTCACTGCTTTGGCGGAGCCGAGTGCACCTCCAGTACGGCAGAGCTCCAGCTCTGCTCAGAGGCCCGATCTGGCAGAGGGCTGGCGTGAGGCTGCTCTGCCCTGGGCGAGCCTTGCCCAGACTTGCCTCGCGGCTAGGCTTCCAGTCCAGAAAGGAGCGGTCTGCGCGAGACTGGGAGATGCTACTGGCGCCTTCCTGGCCTCAGCACCACTCCTGCCTTACCTTTGCACCTAGTCCTCAGGCGTTCTTGTGGAGGGCTTAGTTGCCGGTGGGTTGCACACTGCCAAGCGCTCCAGCAGAGAGGGCTCTATTAGAGGCAATGGGAGGGCAACTGCAGGGCTCCTCCAGCGGTTGCTTGACCGCCCAGACTCAGCACAGCACGGAGAGCACAAGGCTCACAGGGCCTCTGGCTGTGGTCTGCAGCCCCACACACGCTGAGGCTGACTCGGTGAGCGCCCAGAAGGTGCCTGACAGACGTCATTTCCCTAGTGCTCTCCTCCCCAGCAGAGACGTGTGCAGGTGGTTGGGGCCTGCCCCTGCGTGTCTGGGCTCCCGGCCACAGCCCCAGCTCAGGGAAGCAGCTCCTCAGCCAAGACCTGTAGGAGGCGCGGGGCGCCCCCGCCTGGAAGCCTAGTGCAGAGCATGAGGGAAGCGAGCCTCCTTGGGAGAAGAGGAGGCAGCCCAGATGCGTGGGGCTGCAATCACTGCTTGGGCGGAGCCGAGTGCGCCTCCAGTACGGCAGAGCTCCAGCTCTGCTCAGAGGCCCGATCTGGCAGAGTGCTGGCGTGAGGCTGCTCTGCCCTGGGCGAGCCTTGCCCAGACTTGCCTCGCGGCTAGGCTTCCAGTCCAGAAAGGAGCGGGCTGCGCGAGACTGGGAGATGCTACTGGCGCCTTCCTGGCCTCAGCTCCACTCCTGCCTTGCCTTTGCACCTAGTCCCCAGGCGTTCTTGTGGAGGGCTTAGTTGCCGGTGGGTTGCACACTGCCAAGCGCTCCAGCTTGAGGGCTCTAGTAGAGGCAAAGTGAGGGCAACTGAAAGTCTATTCTTACGGTTGCTTGACCGCCCAGACTCAGCACAGAACGGAGAGCACAAGGCTCACAGGGCCTCTGGCTGTGGTTTGCAGCCCCACACACGCGGAGGCTGACTCGGTGAGCGCCCAGAGGGTGCCTGACAGGCGTCATTTCCCTAGTGCTCTCCTCCCCAGCAGAGACGTGTGCAGGTGGTTGGGGCCTGCCCCTGCGTGTCTGGGCTCCCGTCCACAGCCCCAGCTCAGGGAAGCAGCTCCTCAGCCAAGACCTGTAGGAGGCGCGGGGCGCCCCCGCCTGGAAGCCTAGTGCAGAGCATGAGGGAAGCGAGCCTCCTTGGGAGAAGACGAGGCAGCCCAGATGCGTGGGGCTGCAATCACTGCTTGGGCGGAGCCGAGTGCGCCTCCAGTACGGCAGAGCTCCAGCTCTGCTCAGAGGCCCGATCTGGCAGAGTGCTGGCGTGAGGCTGCTCTGCCCTGGGCGAGCCTTGCCCAGACTTGCCTCGCGGCTAGGCTTCCAGTCCAGAAAGGAGCGGGCTGCGCGAGACTGGGAGATGCTACTGGCGCCTTCCTGGCCTAAGCTCCACTCCTGCCTTGCCTTTGCAACTAGTCCCCAGGCGTTCTTGTGGAGGGCTTAGTTGCCGGTGGGTTGCACACTGCCAAGCGCTCCAGCTTGAGGGCTCTAGTAGAGGCAAAGTGAGGGCAACTGAAAGTCTATTCTTATGGTTGCTTGACAGCCCAGACTCAGCACAGCACGGAGAGCACAAGGCTCACAGGGCCTCTGGCTGTGGTCTGCAGCCCCACACACGCTGAGGCTGACTCGGTGAGCGCCCAGAAGGTGCCTGACAGACGTCATTTCCCTAGTGCTCTCCTCCCCAGCAGAGACGTGTGCAGGTGGTTGGGGCCTGCCCCTGCGTGTCTGGGCTCCCGTCCACAGCCCCAGCTCAGGGAAGCAGCTCCTGAGCCAAGACCTGTGGGAGGCGCAGGGGGCCCCTCCTGGAAGCCTAGTTTACAGCATGTGGGAAGCGAGCCTCCTCGGGAGAAGAGAATGCAGCCCTGCTGTGTGCGGCTGCATTCACTGCTTTGGCGGAGCCGAGTGCACCTCCAGTACGGCAGAGCTCCAGCTCTGCTCAGAGGCCCGATCTGGCAGAGGGCTGGCGTGAGGCTGCTCTGCCCTGGGCGAGCCTTGCCCAGACTTGCCTCGCGGCTAGGCTTCCAGTCCAGAAAGGAGCGGTCTGCGCGAGACTGGGAGATGCTACTGGCGCCTTCCTGGCCTCAGCACCACTCCTGCCTTACCTTTGCACCTAGTCCTCAGGCGTTCTTGTGGAGGGCTTAGTTGCCGGTGGGTTGCACACTGCCAAGCGCTCCAGCAGAGAGGGCTCTATTAGAGGCAATGGGAGGGCAACTGCAGGGCTCCTCCGGCGGTTGCTTGACCGCCCAGACTCAGCACAGCACGGAGAGCACAAGGCTCACAGGGCCTCTGGCTGTGGTCTGCAGCCCCACACACGCTGAGGCTGACTCGGTGAGCGCCCAGAAGGTGCCTGACAGACGTCATTTCCCTAGTGCTCTCCTCCGCAGCAGAGACGTGTGCAGGTGGTTGGGGCCTGCCCCTGCGTGTCTGGGCTCCCGTCCACAGCCCCAGCTCAGGGAAGCAGCTCCTGAGCCAAGACCTGTGTGAGGCGCAGGGGGCCCCTCCTGGAAGCCTAGTTTACAGCATGCGGGAAGCGAGCCTCCTCGGGAGAAGAGAAGGCAGCCCTGCTGTGTGCGGCTGCATTCACTGCTTTGGCGGAGCCGAGTGCACCTCCAGTACGGCAGAGCTCCAGCTCTGCTCAGAGGCCCGATCTGGCAGAGGGCTGGCGTGAGGCTGCTCTGCCCTGGGCGAGCCTTGCCCAGACTTGCCTCGCGGCTAGGCTTCCAGTCCAGAAAGGAGCGGTCTGCGCGAGACTGGGAGATGCTACTGGCGCCTTCCTGGCCTCAGCACCACTCCTGCCTTACCTTTGCACCTAGTCCTCAGGCGTTCTTGTGGAGGGCTTAGTTGCCAGTGGGTTGCACACTGCCAAGCGCTCCAGCAGAGAGGGCTCTATTAGAGGCAATGGGAGGGCAACTGCATGGCTCCTCCAGCGGTTGCTTGACCGCCCAGACTCAGCACAGCACGGAGAGCACAAGGCTCACAGGGCCTCTGGCTGTGGTATGCAGCCCCACACACGCTGAGGCTGACTCGGTGAGCGCCCAGAAGGTGCCTGACAGACGTCATTTCCCTAGTGCTCTCCTCCCCAGCAGAGACGTGTGCAGGTGGTTGGGGCCTGCCCCTGCGTGTCTGGGATCCCGTCCACAGCCCCAGCTCAGGGAAGCAGCTCCTCAGCCAAGACCTGTAGGAGGCGCGGGGCGCCCCCGCCTGGAAGCCTAGTGCAGAGCATGAGGGAAGCGAGCCTCCTTGGGAGAAGAGGAGGCAGCCCAGATGCGTGGGGCTGCAATCACTGCTTGGGCGGAGCCGAGTGCGCCTCCAGTACGGCAGAGCTCCAGCTCTGCTCAGAGGCCCGATCTGGCAGAGTGCTGGCGTGAGGCTGCTCTGCCCTGGGCGAGCCTTGCCCAGACTTGCCTCGCGGCTAGGCTTCCAGTCCAGAAAGGAGCGGGCTGCGCGAGACTGGGAGATGCTACTGGCGCCTTCCTGGCCTAAGCTCCACTCCTGCCTTGCCTTTGCAACTAGTCCCCAGGCGTTCTTGTGGAGGGCTTAGTTGCCGGTGGGTTGCACACTGCCAAGCGCTCCAGCTTGAGGGCTCTTGTAGAGGCAAAGTGAGGGCAACTGAAAGTCTATTCTTATGGTTGCTTGACAGCCCAGACTCAGCACAGCACGGAGAGCACAAGGCTCACAGGGCCTCTGGCTGTGGTCTGCAGCCCCACTCACGCTGAGGCTGACTCGGTGAGCGCCCAGAAGGTGCCTGACAGACGTCATTTCCCTAGTGCTCTCCTCCCCAGCAGAGACGTGTGCAGGTGGTTGGGGCCTGCCCCTGCGTGTCTGGGCTCCCGTCCACAGCCCCAGCTCAGGGAAGCAGCTCCTGAGCCAAGACCTGTGGGAGGCGCAGGGGGCCCCTCCTGGAAGCCTAGTTTACATATGCGGGAAGCGAGCCTCCTCGGGAGAAGAGAAGGCAGCCCTGCTGTGTGCGGCTGCATTCACTGCTTTGGCGGAGCCGAGTGCACCTCCAGTACGGCAGAGCTCCAGCTCTGCTCAGAAGCCCGATCTGGCAGAGGGCTGGCGTGAGGCTGCTCTGCCCTGGGCGAGCCTTGCCCAGACTTGCCTCGCGGCTAGGCTTCCAGTCCAGAAAGGAGCGGTCTGCGCGAGACTGGGAGATGCTACTGGCGCCTTCCTGGCCTCAGCACCACTCCTGCCTTACCTTTGCACCTAGTCCTCAGGCGTTCTTGTGGAGGGCTTAGTTGCCGGTGGATTGCACACTGCCAAGCGCTCCAGCAGAGAGGGCTCTATTAGAGGCAATGGGAGGGCAACTGCATGGCTCCTCCAGCGGTTGCTTGACCGCCCAGACTCAGCACAGCACGGAGAGCACAAGGCTCACAGGGCCTCTGGCTGTGGTCTGCAGCCCCACACACGCTGAGGCTGACTCGGTGAGCGCCCAGAAGGTGCCTGACAAACGTCATTTCCCTAGTGCTCTCCTCCCCAGCAGAGACGTGTGCAGGTGGTTGGGGCCTGCCCCTGCGTGTCTGGGCTCCCGTCCACAGCCCCAGCTCAGGGAAGCAGCTCCTCAGCCAAGACCTGTAGGAGGCGCGGGGCGCCCCCGCCTGGAAGCCTTGTGCACAGCATGAGGGAAGCGAGCCTCCTTGGGAGAAGAGGAGGCAGCCCAGATGCCTGGGGCTGCAATCACTGCTTGGGCGGAGCCGAGTGCGCCTCCAGTACGGCAGAGCTCCAGCTCTGCTCAGAGGCCCGATCTGGCAGAGTGCTGGCGTGAGGCTGCTCTGCCCTGGGCGAGCCTTGCCCAGACTTGCCTCGCGGCTAGGCTTCCAGTCCAGAAAGGAGCGGGCTGCGCGAGACTGGGAGATGCTACTGGCGCCTTCCTGGCCTAAGCTCCACTCCTGCCTTGCCTTTGCAACTAGTCCCCAGGCGTTCTTGTGGAGGGCTTAGTTGCCGGTGGGTTGCACACTGCCAAGCGCTCCAGCTTGAGGGCTCTAGTACAGGCAAAGTGAGGGCAACTGAAAGTCTATTCTTATGGTTGCTTGACCGCCCAGACTCAGCACAGCACGGAGAGCACAAGGCTCACAGGGCCTCTGGCTGTGGTCTGCAGCCCCACACACGCTGAGGCTGACTCGGTGAGCGCCCAGAAGTTGCCTGACAGACGTCATTTCCCTAGTGCTCTCCTCCCCAGCAGAGACGTGTGCAGGTGGTTGGGGCCTGCCCCTGCGTGTCTGGGCTCCCGGCCACAGCCCCAGCTCAGGGAAGCAGCTCCTCAGCCAAGACCTGTAGGAGGCGCGGGGCGCCCCCGCCTGGAAGCCTAGTGCACAGCATGAGGGAAGCGAGCCTCCTTGGGAGAAGAGGAGGCAGCCCAGATGCGTGGGGCTGCAATCACTGCTTGGGCGGAGCCGAGTGCGCCTCCAGTACGGCAGAGCTCCAGCTCTGCTCAGAGGCCCGATCTGGCAGAGTGCTGGCGTGAGGCTGCTCTGCCCTGGGCGAGCGTTGCCCAGACTTGCCTCGCGGCTAGGCTTCCAGTCCAGAAAGGAGCGGGCTGCGCGAGACTGGGAGATGCTACTGGCGCCTTCCTGGCCTCAGCTCCACTCCTGCCTTGCCTTTGCACCTAGTCCCCAGGCGTTCTTGTGGAGGGCTTAGTTGCCGGTGGGTTGCACACTGCCAAGCGCTCCATCTTGAGAGCTCTAGTAGAGGCAAAGTGAGGGCAACTGAAAGTCTATTCTTACGGTTGCTTGACCGCCCAGACTCAGCACAGAACGGAGAGCACAAGGCTCACAGGGCCTCTGGCTGTGGTTTGCAGCCCCACACACGCGGAGGCTGACTCGGTGAGCGCCCAGAGGGTGCCTGACAGGCGTCATTTCCCTAGTGCTCTCCTCCCCAGCAGAGACGTGTGCAGGTGGTTGGGGCCTGCCCCTGCGTGTCTGGGCTCCCGTCCACAGCCCCAGCTCAGGGAAGCAGCTCCTCAGCCAAGACCTGTAGGAGGCGCGGGGCGCCCCCGCCTGGAAGCCTAGTGCAGAGCATGAGGGAAGCGAGCCTCCTTGGGAGAAGACGAGGCAGCCCAGATGCGTGGGGCTGCAATCACTGCTTGGGCGGAGCCGAGTGCGCCTCCAGTACGGCAGAGCTCCAGCTCTGCTCAGAGGCCCGATCTGGCAGAGTGCTGGCGTGAGGCTGCTCTGCCCTGGGCGAGCCTTGCCCAGACTTGCCTCGCGGCTAGGCTTCCAGTCCAGAAAGGAGCGGGCTGCGCGAGACTGGGAGATGCTACTGGCGCCTTCCTGGCCTAAGCTCCACTCCTGCCTTGCCTTTGCAACTAGTCCCCAGGCGTTCTTGTGGAGGGCTTAGTTGCCGGTGGGTTGCACACTGCCAAGCGCTCCAGCTTGAGGGCTCTAGTAGAGGCAAAGTGAGGGCAACTGAAAGTCTATTCTTATGGTTGCTTGACAGCCCAGACTCAGCACAGCACGGAGAGCACAAGGCTCACAGGGCCTCTGGCTGTGGTCTGCAGCCCCACACACGCTGAGGCTGACTCGGTGAGCGCCCAGAAGGTGCCTGACAGACGTCATTTCCCTAGTGCTCTCCTCCCCAGCAGAGACGTGTGCAGGTGGTTGGGGCCTGCCCCTGCGTGTCTGGGCTCCCGTCCACAGCCCCAGCTCAGGGAAGCAGCTCCTGAGCCAAGACCTGTGGGAGGCGCAGGGGGCCCCTCCTGGAAGCCTAGTTTACAGCATGCGGGAAGCGAGCCTCCTCGGGAGAAGAGAAGGCAGCCCTGCTGTGTGCGGCTGCATTCACTGCGTTGGCGGATCCGAGTGCACCTCCAGTACGGCAGAGCTCCAGCTCTGCTCAGAGGCCCGATCTGGCAGAGGGCTGGCGTGAGGCTGCTCTGCCCTGGGCGAGCCTTGCCCAGACTTGCCTCGCGGCTAGGCTTCCAGTCCAGAAAGGAGCGGTCTGCGCGAGACTGGGAGATGCTACTGGCGCCTTCCTGGCCTCAGCACCACTCCTGCCTTACCTTTGCACCTAGTCCTCAGGCGTTCTTGTGGAGGGCTTAGTTGCCGGTGGGTTGCACACTGCCAAGCGCTCCAGCAGAGAGGGCTCTATTAGAGGCAATGGGAGGGCAACTGCAGGGGTCCTCCAGCGGTTGCTTGACCGCCCAGACTCAGCACCGCACGGAGAGCACAAGGCTCACAGGGCCTCTGGCTGTGGTCTGCAGCCCCACACACGCTGAGGCTGACTCGGTGAGCGCCCAGAAATTGCTTGACAGACGTCATTTCCCTAGTGCTCTCCTCCGCAGCAGAGACGTGTGCAGGTGGTTGGGGCCTGCCCCTGCGTGTCTGGGCTCCCGGCCACAGCCCCAGCTCAGGGAAGCAGCTCCTCAGCCAAGACCTGTAGGAGGCGCGGGGCGCCCCCGCCTGGAAGTCTAGTGCACAGCATGAGGGAAGCGAGCCTCCTTGGGAGAAGAGGAGGCAGCCCAGATGCGTGGGGCTGCAATCACTGCTTGGGCGGAGCCGAGTGCGCCTCCAGTACGGCAGAGCTCCAGCTCTGCTCAGAGGCCCGATCTGGCAGAGTGCTGGCGTGAGGCTGCTCTGCCCTGGGCGAGCGTTGCCCAGACTTGCCTCGCGGCTAGGCTTCCAGTCCAGATAGGAGCGGGGTGCGCGAGACTGGGAGATGCTACTGGCGCCTTCCTGGCCTCAGCTCCACTCCTGCCTTGCCTTTGCACCTAGTCCCCAGGCGTTCTTGTGGAGGGCTTAGTTGCCGGTGGGTTGCACACTGCCAAGCGCTCCAGCTTGAGGGCTCTAGTAGAGGCAAAGTGAGGGCAACTGAAAGTCTATTCTTACGGTTGCTTGACCGCCCAGACTCAGCACAGAACGGAGAGCACAAGGCTCACAGGGCCTCTGGCTGTGGTTTGCAGCCCCACACACGCGGAGGCTGACTCGGTGAGCGCCCAGAGGGTGCCTGACAGGCGTCATTTCCCTAGTGCTCTCCTCCCCAGCAGAGACGTGTGCAGGTGGTTGGGGCCTGCCCCTGCGTGTCTGGGCTCCCGTCCACAGCCCCAGCTCAGGGAAGCAGCTCCTCAGCCAAGACCTGTAGGAGGCGCGGGGCGCCCCCGCCTGGAAGCCTAGTGCAGAGCATGAGGGAAGCGAGCCTCCTTGGGAGAAGAGGAGGCAGCCCAGATGCGTGGGGCTGCAATCACTGCTTGGGCGGAGCCGAGTGCGCCTCCAGTACGGCAGAGCTCCAGCTCTGCTCAGAGGCCCGATCTGGCAGAGTGCTGGCGTGAGGCTGCTCTGCCCTGGGCGAGCCTTGCCCAGACTTGACTCGCGGCTAGGCTTCCAGTCCAGAAAGGAGCGGGCTGCGCGAGAATGGGAGATGCTACTGGCGCCTTCCTGGCCTAAGCTCCACTCCTGCCTTGCCTTTGCAACTAGTCCCCAGGCGTTCTTGTGGAGGGCTTAGTTGCCGGTGGGTTGCACACTGCCAAGCGCTCCAGCTTGAGGGCTCTAGTAGAGGCAAAGTGAGGGCAACTGAAAGTCTATTCTTATGGTTGCTTGACAGCCCAGACTCAGCACAGCACGGAGAGCACAAGGCTCACAGGGCCTCTGGCTGTGGTCTGCAGCCCCACACACGCTGAGGCTGACTCGGTGAGCGCCCAGAAGGTGCCTGACAGACGTCATTTCCCTAGTGCTCTCCTCCCCAGCAGAGACGTGTGCAGGTGGTTGGGGCCTGCCCCTGCGTGTCTGGGCTCCCGTCCACAGCCCCAGCTCAGGGAAGCAGCTCCTGAGCCAAGACCTGTGGGAGGCGCAGGGGGCCCCTCCTGGAAGCCTAGTTTACAGCATGCGGGAAGCGAGCCTCCTCGGGAGAAGAGAAGGCAGCCCTGCTGTGTGCGGCTGCATTCACTGCTTGGGCGGAGCCGAGTGCGCCTCCAGTACGGCAGAGCTCCAGCTCTGCTCAGAGGCCCGATCTGGCAGAGTTGCTGGCGTGAGGCTGCTCTGCCCTGGGCGAGCCTTGCCCAGACTTGCCTCGCGGCTAGGCTTCCAGTCCAGAAAGGAGCGGTCTGCGCGAGACTGGGAGATGCTACTGGCGCCTTCCTGGCCTCAGCACCACTCCCGCCTTACCTTTGCACCTAGTCCTCAGGCGTTCTTGTGGAGGGCTTAGTTGCCGGTGGGTTGCACACTGCCAAGGGCTCCAGCAGAGAGGGCTCTATCAGAGGCAATGGGAGGGAAACTGCAGGGCTCCTCCAGCGGTTGCTTGACCGCCCAGACTCAGCACAGCACGGAGAGCACAAGGCTCACAGGGCCTATGGCTGTGGTCTGCAGCCCCACACACGCTGAGGCTGACTCGGTGAGCGCCCAGAAGGTGCCTGACAGACGTCATTTCCCTAGTGCTCTCCTCCCCAGCAGAGACGTGTGCAGGTGGTTGGGGCCTGCCCCTGCGTGTCTGGGCTCCCGTCCACAGCCCCAGCTCAGGGAAGCAGCTCCTCAGCCAAGACCTGTAGGAGGCGCGGGGCGCCCCCGCCTGGAAGCCTAGTGCACAGCATGAGGGAAGCGAGCCTCCTTGGGAGAAGAGGAGGCAGCCCAGATGCGTGGGGCTGCAATCACTGCTTGGGCGGAGCCGAGTGCGCCTCCAGTACGGCAGAGCTCCAGCTCTGCTCAGAGGCCCTATCTGGCAGAGTGCTGGCGTGAGGCTGCTCTGCCCTGGGCGAGCGTTGCCCAGACTTGCCTCGCGGCTAGGCTTCCAGTCCAGAAAGGAGCGGGCTGCGCGAGACTGGGAGATGCTACTGGCGCCTTCCTGGCCTCAGCTCCACTCCTGCCTAGCCTTTGCACCTAGTCCCCAGGCGTTCTTGTGGAGGGCTTAGTTGCCGGTGGGTTGCACACTGCCAAGCGCTCCAGCTTGAGGGCTCTAGTAGAGGCAAAGTGAGGGCAACTGAAAGTCTATTCTTACGGTTGCTTGACCGCCCAGACTCAGCACAGCACGGAGAGCACAAGGCTCACAGGGCCTCTGGCTGTCGTCTGTAGCCCCACACACGCTGAGGCTGACTCGGTGAGCGCCCAGAAGGTGCCTGACAGACGTCATTTCCCTAGTGCTCTCCTCCCCAGCAGAGACGTGTGCAGGTGCTTGGGGCCTGCCCCTGCGTGTCTGGGCTCCCGTCCACAGCCCCAGCTCAGGGAAGCAGCTCCTGAGCCAAGACCTGTGGGAGGCGCAGGAGGCCCCGCCTGGAAGTCTAGTTTACAGCATGCGGGAAGCGAGCCACCTCGGGAGAAGAGAAGGCAGCCCTGCTGTGTGCGGCTGCATTCACTGCTTTGGCGGAGCCGAGTGCGCCTCCAGTACGGCAGAGCTCCAGCTCTGCTCAGAGGCCCGATCTGGCAGAGTTGCTGGCGTGAGGCTGCTCTGCCCTGGGCGAGCCTTGCCCAGACTTGCCTCGCGGCTAGGCTTCCAGTCCAGAAAGGAGCGGGCTGCGCGAGACTGGGAGATGCTACTGGCGCCTTCCTTGCCTCAGCACCACTCCTGTCTTACCTTTGCACCTAGTCCTCAGGCGTTCTTGTGGAGGGCTTAGTTGCCGGTTGGTTGCACACTGCCAAGCGCTCCAGCAGAGAGGGCTCTATTAGAGGCAATGGGAGGGCAACTGCAGGGCTCCTCCAGCGGTTGCTTGACCGCCCAGACTCAGCACAGCACGGAGAGCACAAGGCTCACAGGGCCTCTGGCTGTGGTCTGCAGCCCCACACACGCTGAGGCTGACTCGGTGAGCGCCCAGAAGGTGCCTGACAGACGTCATTTCCCTAGTGCTCTCCTCCTCAGCAGAGACGTGTGCAGGTGGTTGGGGCCTGCCCCTGCGTGTCTGGGCTCCCGTCCACAGCCCCAGCTCAGGGAAGCAGCTCCTGAGCCAAGACCTGTGGGAGGCGCACGGGGCCCCTCCTGGAAGCCTAGTTTACAGCATGCGGGAAGCGAGCCTCCTCGGGAGAAGAGAAGGCAGCCCTGCCGTGTGTGGCTGCATTCACTGCTTTGGCGGAGCCGAGTGCGCCTCCAGTACGGCAGAGCTCCAGCTCTGCTCAGAGGCCCGATCTGGCAGAGTTTCTGGCGTGAGGCTGCTCTGCCATGGGCGAGCCTTGCCCAAACTTGCCTCACGGCTAGGCTTCCAGTCCAGAAAGGAGCGGGCTGCGCGAGACTGGGAGATGCTACTGGCGCCTTCCTGGCCTCAGCACCACTCCTGCCTTGCCTTTGCACCTAGTCCCCAGGCGTTCTTTTGGAGGGCTTAGTTGCCGGTGGGTTGCACACTGCCAAGCGCTCGAGCTTGAGGGCTCTAGTAGAGGCAAAGTGAGGGCAACTGAAAGTCTATCCTTACGGTTGCTTGACCGCCCAGACTCAGCACAGAACGGAGAGCACAAGGCTCACAGGGCCTCTGGCTGTGGTTTGCAGCCCCACACACGCGGAGGCTGACTCGGTGAGCGCCCAGAGGGTGCCTGACAGGCGTCATTTCCCTAGTGCTCTCCTCCCCAGCAGAGACGTGTGCAGGTGGTTGGGGCCTGCCCCTGCGTGTCTGGGCTCCCGTCCACAGCCCCAGCTCAGGGAAGCAGCTCCTCAGCCAAGACCTGTAGGAGGCGCGGGGCGCCCCCGCCTGGAAGCCTAGTGCACAGCATGAGGGAAGCGAGCCTCCTTGGGAGAAGAGGAGGCAGCCCAGATGCGTGGGGCTGCAATCACTGCTTGGGCGGAGCCGAGTGCGCCTCCAGTACGGCAGAGCTCCAGCTCTGCTCAGAGGCCCGATCTGGCAGAGTGCTTGCGTGAGGCTGCTCTGCCCTGGGCGAGCGTTGCCCAGACTTGCCTCGCGGCTAGGCTTCCAGTCCAGAAAGGAGCGGGCTGCGCGAGACTGGGAGATGCTACTGGCGCCTTCCTGGCCTCAGCTCCACTCCTGCCTTGCCTTTGCACCTAGTCCCCAGGCGTTCTTGTGGAGGGCTTAGTTGCCGGTGGGTTGCACACTGCCAAGCGCTCCAGCTTGAGGGCTCTAGTAGAGGCAAAGTGAGGGCAACTGAAAGTCTATTCTTACGGTTGCTTGACCGCCCAGACTCAGCACAGAACGGAGAGCACAAGGCTCACAGGGCCTCTGGCTGTGGTTTGCAGCCCCACACACGCGGAGGCTGACTCGGTGAGCGCCCAGAGGGTGCCTGACAGGCGTCATTTCCCTAGTGCTCTCCTCCCCAGCAGAGACGTGTGCAGGTGGTTGGGGCCTGCCCCTGCGTGTCTGGGCTCCCGTCCACAGCCCCAGCTCAGGGAAGCAGCTCCTGAGCCAAGACCTGTGGGAGGCGCAGGGGGCCCCTCCTGGAAGCCTAGTTTACAGCATGCGGGAAGCGAGCCTCCTCGGGAGAAGAGAAGGCAGCCCTGCTGTGTGCGGCGGCATTCACTGCTTGGGCGGAGCCGAGTGCGCCTCCAGTACGGCAGAGCTCCAGCTCTGCTCAGAGGCCCGATCTGGCAGAGTGCTGGTGTGAGGCTGCTCTGCCCTGGGCGAGTCTTGCCCAGACTTGCCTCGCGGCTAGGCTTCCAGTCCAGAAAGGAGCGGGCTGCGCGAGACTGGGAGATGCTACTGGCGCCTTCCTGGCCTCAGCTCCACTCCTGCCTTGTCTTTGCACCTAGTCCCCAGGCGTTCTTGTGGAGGGCTTAGTTGCCGGTGGGTTGCACACTGCCAAGCGCTCCAGCTTGAGGGCTCTAGTAGAGGCAAGGTGAGGGCAACTGAATGTCTATTCTTATGGTTGCTTGACCGCCCAGACTCAGTACAGCACGGAGAGCACAAGGCTCACAGGGCCTCTGGCTGTGGTCTGCAGCCCCACACACGCTGAGGCTGACTCGGTGAGCGCCCAGAAGGTGCCTGACAGACGTCATTTCCCTAGTGCTCTCCTCCCCAGCAGAGACGTGTGCAGGTGGTTGGGGCCTGCCCCTGCGTGTCTGGGCTCCCGTCCACAGCCCCAGCTCAGGGAGGCAGCTCCTCAGCCAAGACCTGTAGGAGGCGCGGGGCGCCCCCGCCTGGAAGCCTTGTGCACAGCATGAGGGAAGCGAGCCTCCTTGGGAGAAGAGGAGGCAGCCCAGATGCGTGGGGCTGCAATCACTGCTTTGGCGGAGCCGAGTGCGCCTCCAGTACGGCAGAGCTCCAGCTCTGCTCAGAGGCCCGATCTGGCAGAGTGCTGGCGTGAGGCTGCTCTGCCCTGGGCGAGCCTTGCCCAGACTTGCCTCGCGGCTAGGCTTCCAGTCCAAAAAGGAGCGGGCAGCGGGAGACTGGGAGATGCTACTGGCGCCTTCCTGGCCTCAGCTCCACTCCTGCCTTGCCTTTGTACCTAGTCGCCAGGCGTTCTTGTGGAGGGCTTAGTTGCCGGTGGGTTGCACACTGCCAAGCGCTCCGGCTTGAGGGCTCTATTAGAGGCAAAGTGAGGGCAACTGGAAGTCTATTCTTACGGTTGCTTGACAGCCCAGACTCAGCACAGCACGGAGAGCACAAGGCTCACAGGGCCCCTGGCTGGGGTCTGCAGCCCCACACACGCGGAGGCTGACTCGGTGAGCGCCCAGAAGGTGCCTGACAGACGTCATTTCCCTAGTGCTCTCCTCCCCAGCAGAGACGTGTGCAGGTGGTTGGGGCCTGCCCCTGCGTGTCTGGGCTCCCGTCCACAGCCCCAGCTCAGGGAAGCAGCTCCTGAGCCAAGACCTGTGGGAGGCGCAGGGGGCCCCGCCTGGAAGCCTAGTTTACAGCATGCGGGAAGCGAGCCTCCTCGGGAGAAGAGAAGGCAGCCCTGCTGTGTGTGGCTGCATTCACTGCTTTGGCGGAGCCGAGTGCGCCTCCAGTACGGCAGAGCTCCAGCTCTGCTCAGAGGCCCGATCTGGCAGAGTTGCTGGCGTGAGGCTGCTCTGCCATGGGCGAGCCTTGCCCAGACTTGCCTGGCGCTAGGCTTCCAGTCCAGAAAGGACCAGGCTGCGCGAGACTGTGAGATGCTACTGGCGCCTTCCTGGCCTCAGCTCCACTCCTGCCTTGCCTTTGCACCTAGTCCTCAGGCGTTCTTGTGGAGGGCTTAGTTGCCGGTGGGTTGCACACTGCCAAGCGCTCCAGCTTGAGGGCTCTAGTAGAGGCAAAGTGAGGGCAACTGGAAGTCTATTCTTACGGTTGCTTGACCGCCCAGACTCAGCACAGCACGGAGAGCACAAGGCTCACAGGGCCTCTGGCTGTGGTCTGCTGCCCCACACACGCTGAGGCTGACTCGGTGAGCGCCCAGAAGGTGCCTGACAGACGTCATTTCCCTAGTGCTCTCCTCCCCAGCAGAGACGTGTGCAGGTGGTTGGGGCCTGCCCCTGCGTGTCTGGGCTCCCGTCCACAGCCCCAGCTCAGGGAGGCAGCTCCTCAGCCAAGACCTGTAGGAGGCGCGGGGCGCCCCCGCCTGGAAGCCTTGTGCACAGCATGAGGGAAGCGAGCCTCCTTGGGAGAAGAGGAGGCAGCCCAGATGCGTGGGGCTGCAATCACTGCTTTGGCGGAGCCGAGTGCGCCTCCAGTACGGCAGAGCTCCAGCTCTGCTCAGAGGCCCGATCTGGCAGAGTGCTGGCGTGAGGCTGCTCTGCCCTGGGCGAGCCTTGCCCAGACTTGCCTCGCGGCTAGGCTTCCAGTCCAGAAAGGAGCGGGCAGCGGGAGACTGGGAGATGCTACTGGCGCCTTCCTGGCCTCAGCTCCACTCCTGCCTTGCCTTTGTACCTAGTCGCCAGGCGTTCTTGTGGAGGGCTTAGTTGCCGGTGGGTTGCACACTGCCAAGCGCTCCGGCTTGAGGGCTCTATTAGAGGCAAAGTGAGGGCAACTGGAAGTCTATTCTTACGGTTGCTTGACGGCCCAGACTCAGCACAGCACGGAGAGCACAAGGCTCACAGGGCCCCTGGCTGGGGTCTGCAGCCCCACACACGCGGAGGCTGACTCGGTGAGCGCCCAGAAGGTGCCTGACAGACGTCATTTCCCTAGTGCTCTCCTCCCCAGCAGAGACGTGTGCAGGTGGTTGGGGCCTGCCCCTGCGTGTCTGGGCTCCCGTCCACAGCCCCAGCTCAGGGAAGCAGCTCCTGAGCCAAGACCTGTGGGAGGCGCAGGGGGCCCCGCCTGGAAGCCTAGTTTACAGCATGCGGGAAGCGAGCCTCCTCGGGAGAAGAGAAGGCAGCCCTGCTGTGTGCGGCTGCATTCACTGCTTTGGCGGATCCGAGTGCGCCTCCAGTACGGCAGAGCTCCAGCTCTGCTCAGAGGCCCGATCTGGCAGAGTTGCTGGCGTGAGGCTGCTCTGCCCTGGGCGAGCCTTGCCCAGACATGCCTCGCGGCTAGGCTTCCAGTCCAGAAAGGAGCGGTCTGCGCGAGACTGGGAGATGCTTCTGGCGCCTTCCTGGCCTCAGCACCACTCCTGCCTTACCTTTGCACCTAGTCCTCAGGCGTTCTTGTGGAGGGCTTAGTTGCCGGTGGGTTGCACACTGCCAAGCGCTCCAGCAGAGAGGGCTCTATTAGAGGCAATGGGAGGGCAACTGCAGGGCTCCTCCAGCGGTTGCTTGACCGCCCAGACTCAGCACCGCACGGAGAGCACAAGGCTCACAGGGCCTCTGGCTGTGGTCTGCAGCCCCACACACGCTGAGGCTGACTCGGTGAGCGCCCAGAAGGTGCCTGACAGACGTCATTTCCCTAGTGCTCTCCTCCCCAGCAGAGACGTGTGCAGGTGGTTGGGGCCTGCCCCTGCGTGTCTGGGCTCCCGTCCACAGCCCCAGCTCAGGGAAGCAGCTCCTCAGCCAAGAGCTGTAGGAGGCGCGGGGCGCCCCCGCCGGGAAGCCTAGTGCAGAGCATGAGGGAAGCGAGCCTCCTTGGGAGAAGAGGAGGCAGCCCAGATGCGTGGAGCTGCAATCACTGCTTGGGCGGAGCCGAGTGCGCCTCCAGTACGGCAGAGCTCCAGCTCTGCTGAGAGGCCCGATCTGGCAGAGTGCTGGCGTGAGGCTGCTCTGCCCTGGGCGAGCCTTGCCCAGACTTGCCTCGCGGCTAGGCTTCCAGTCCAGAAAGGAGCCGGCAGCGCGAGACTGGGAGATGCTACTGGCGCCTTCCTGGCCTCAGCTCCACTCCTGCCTTGCCTTTGCACCTAGTCCCCAGGCGTTCTTGTGGAGGGCTTAGTTGCCGGTGGGTTGCACACTGCCAAGCGCTCCAGCTTGAGGGCTCTAGTAGAGGCAAAGTGAGGGCAACTGAAAGTCTATTCTTACGGTTGCTTGACCGCCCAGACTCAGCACAGAACGGAGAGCACAAGGCTCACAGGGCCTCTGGCTGTGGTTTGCAGCCCCACACACGCGGAGGCTGACTCGGTGAGCGCCCAGAGGGTGCCTGACAGGCGTCATTTCCCTAGTGCTCTCCTCCCCAGCAGAGACGTGTGCAGGTGGTTGGGGCCTGCCCCTGCGTGTCTGGGCTCCCGTCCACAGCCCCAGCTCAGGGAAGCAGCTCCTCAGCCAAGACCTGTAGGAGGCGCGGGGCGCCCCCGCCTGGAAGCCTAGTGCAGAGCATGAGGGAAGCGAGCCTCCTTGGGAGAAGAGGAGGCAGCCCAGATGCGTGGGGCTGCAATCACTGCTTGGGCGGAGCCGAGTGCGCCTCCAGTACGGCAGAGCTCCAGCTCTGCTCAGAGGCCCGATCTGGCAGAGTGCTGGCGTGAGGCTGCTCTGCCCTGGGCGAGCCTTGCCCAGACTTGCCTCGCGGCTAGGCTTCCAGTCCAGAAAGGAGCGGGCTCCGCGAGACTGGGAGATGCTACTGGCGCCTTCCTGGCCTAAGCTCCACTCCTGCCTTGCCTTTGCACCTAGTCCCCAGGCGTTCTTGTGGAGGGCTTAGTTGCCGGTGGGTTGCACACTGCCAAGCGCTCCAGCTTGAGGGCTCTAGTAGAGGCAAAGTGAGGGCAACTGAAAGTCTATTCTTATGGTTGCTTGACAACCTAGACTCAGCACAGCACGGAGAGCACAAGGCTCACAGGGCCTCTGGCTGTGGTCTGCAGCCCCACACACGCTGAGGCTGACTCGGTGAGCGCCCAGAAGGTGCCTGACAGACGTCATTTCCCTAGTGCTCTCCTCCCCAGCAGAGACGTGTGCAGGTGGTTGGGGCCTGCCCATGCGTGTCTGGGCTCCCGTCCAGAGCCCCAGCTCAGGGAAGCAGCTCCTGAGCCAAGACCTGTGGGAGGCGCAGTGGGCCCCTCCTGGAAGCCTAGTTTACAGCATGCGGGAAGCGAGCCTCCTCGGGAGAAGAGAAGGCAGCCCTGCTGTGTGCGGCTGCATTCACTGCTTTGGCGGAGCCGAGTGCACCTCCAGTACGGCAGAGCTCCAGCTCTGCTCAGAGGCCCGATCTGGCAGAGGGCTGGCGTGAGGCTGCTCTGCCCTGGGCGAGCCTTGCCCAGACTTGCCTCGCGGCTAGGCTTCCAGTCCAGAAAGGAGCGGTCTGCGCGAGACTGGGAGATGCTACTGGCGCCTTCCTGGCCTCAGCACCACTCCTGCCTTACCTTTGCACCTAGTCCTCAGGCGTTCTTGTGGAGGGCTTAGTTGCCGGTGGGTTGCACACTGCCAAGCGCTCCAGCAGAGAGGGCTCTATTAGAGGCAATGGGAGGGCAACTGCATGGCTCCTCCAGCGGTTGCTTGACCGCCCAGACTCAGCACAGCACGGAGAGCACAAGGCTCACAGGGCCTCTGGCTGTGGTCTGCAGCCCCACACACGCTGAGGCTGACTCGGTGAGCGCCCAGAAGGTGCCTGACAGACGTCATTTCCCTAGTGCTCTCCTCCCCAGCAGAGACGTGTGCAGGTGGTTGGGGCCTGCCCCTGCGTGTCTGGGCTCCCGTCCACAGCCCCAGCTCAGGGAAGCAGCTCCTCAGCCAAGACCTGTAGGAGGCGCGGGGCGCCCCCGCCTGGAAGCCTAGTGCAGAGCATGAGGGAAGCGAGCCTCCTTGGGAGAAGAGGAGGCAGCCCAGATGCGTGGGGCTGCAATCACTGCTTGGGCGGAGCCGAGTGCGCCTCCTTTACGGCAGAGCTCCAGCTCTGCTCAGAGGCCCGATCTGGCAGAGTGCTGGCGTGAGGCTGCTCTGCCCTGGGCGAGCCTTGCCCAGACTTGCCTCGCGGCTAGGCTTCCAGTCCAGAAAGGAGCGGGCTGCGCGAGACTGGGAGATGCTTCTGGCGCCTTCCTGGCCTCAGCTCCACTCCTGCCTTGCCTTTGCACCTAGTCCCCAGGCGTTCTTGTGGAGGGCTTAGTTGCCGGTGGGTTGCACACTGCCAAGCGCTCCAGCTTGAGGGCTCTAGTAGAGGCAAAGTGATGGCAACTGAAAGTCTATTCTTACGGTTGCTTGACCGCCCAGACTCAGCACAGAACGGAGAGCACAAGGCTCACAGGGCCTCTGGCTGTGGTTTGCAGCCCCACACACGCGGAGGCTGACTCGGTGAGCGCCCAGAGGGTGCCTGACAGGCGTCATTTCCGTAGTGCTCTCCTCCCCAGCAGAGACGTGTGCAGGTGGTTGGGGCCTGCCCCTGCGTGTCTGGGCTCCCGTCCACAGCCCCAGCTCAGGGAAGCAGCTCCTCAGCCAAGACCTGTAGGAGGCGCGGGGCGCCCCCGCCTGGAAGCCTAGTGCAGAACATGAGGGAAGCGAGCCTCCTTGGGAGAAGAGGAGGCAGCCCAGATGCGTGGGGCTGCAATCACTGCTTGGGCGGAGCCGAGTGCGCCTCCAGTACGGCAGAGCTCCAGCTCTGCTCAGAGGCCCGATCTGGCAGAGTGCTGGCGTGAGGCTGCTCTGCCCTGGGCGAGCCTTGCCCAGACTTGCCTCGCGGCTAGGCTTCCAGTCCAGAAAGGAGCGGGCTCCGCGAGACTGGGAGATGCTACTGGCGCCTTCCTGGCCTAAGCTCCACTCCTGCCTTGCCTTTGCAACTAGTCCCCAGGCGTTCTTGTGGAGGGCTTAGTTGCCGGTGGGTTGCACACTGCCAAGCGCTCCAGCTTGAGGGCTCTAGTAGAGGCAAAGTGAGGGCAACTGAAAGTCTATTCTTATGGTTGCTTGACAACCTAGACTCAGCACAGCACGGAGAGCACAAGGCTCACAGGGCCTCTGGCTGTGGTCTGCAGCCCCACACACGCTGAGGCTGACTCGGTGAGCGCCCAGAGGGTGCCTGACAGACGTCATTTCCCTAGTGCTCTCCTCCCCAGTAGAGACGTGTGCAGGTGGTTGGGGCCTGCCCCTGCGTGTCTGGGCTCCCGTCCACAGCCCCAGCTCAGGGAAGCAGCTCCTGAGCCAAGACCTGTGGGAGGCGCAGGGGGCCCCTCCTGGAAGCCTAGTTTACAGCATGCGGGAAGCGAGCCTCCTCGGGAGAAGAGAAGGCAGCCCTGCTGTGTGCGGCTGCATTCACTGCTTTGGCGGAGCCGAGTGCACCTCCAGTACGGCAGAGCTCCAGCTCTGCTCAGAGGCCCGATCTGGCAGAGGGCTGGCGTGAGGCTGCTCTGCCCTGGGCGAGCCTTGCCCAGACTTGCCTCGCGGCTAGGCTTCCAGTCCAGAAAGGAGCGGTCTGCGCGAGACTGGGAGATGCTACTGGCGCCTTCCTGGCCTCAGCACCACTCCTGCCTTACCTTTGCACCTAGTCCTCAGGCGTTCTTGTGGAGGGCTTAGTTGCCGGTGGGTTGCACACTGCCAAGCGCTCCAGCAGAGAGGGCTCTATTAGAGGCAATGGGAGGGCAACTGCAGGGCTCCTCCAGCGGTTGCTTGACCGCCCAGACTCAGCACAGCACGGAGAGCACAAGGCTCACAGGGCCTCTGGCTGTGGTCTGCAGCCCCACACACGCTGAGGCTGACTCGGTGAGCGCCCAGAAGGTGCCTGACAGACGTCATTTCCCTAGTGCTCTCCTCCCCAGCAGAGACGTGTGCAGGTGGTTGGGGCCTGCCCCTGCGTGTCTGGGCTCCCGTCCACAGCCCCAGCTCAGGGAAGCAGCTCCTCAGCCAAGACCTGTAGGAGGCGCGGGGCGCCCCCGCCTGGAAGCCTAGTGCAGAGCATGAGGGAAGCGAGCCTCCTTGGGAGAAGAGGAGGCAGCCCAGATGCGTGGGGCTGCAATCACTGCTTGGGCGGAGCCGAGTGCGCCTCCGGTACGGCAGAGCTCCAGCTCTGCTCAGAGGCCCGATCTGGCAGAGTGCTGGCGTGAGGCTGCTCTGCCCTGGGCGAGCCTTGCCCAGACTTGCCTCGCGGCTAGGCTTCCAGTCCAGAAAGGAGCGGGCTGCGCGAGACTGGGAGATGCTTCTGGCGCCTTCCTGGCCTCAGCTCCACTCCTGCCTTGCCTTTGCACCTAGTCCCCAGGCGTTCTTGTGGAGGGCTTAGTTGCCGGTGGGTTGCACACTGCCAAGCGCTCCAGCTTGAGGGCTCTAGTAGAGGCAAAGTGATGGCAACTGAAAGTCTATTCTTACGGTTGCTTGACCGCCCAGACTCAGCACAGAACGGAGAGCACAAGGCTCACAGGGCCTCTGGCTGTGGTTTGCAGCCCCACACACGCGGAGGCTGACTCGGTGAGCGCCCAGAGGGTGCCTGACAGGCGTCATTTCCGTAGTGCTCTCCTCCCCAGCAGAGACGTGTGCAGGTGGTTGGGGCCTGCCCCTGCGTGTCTGGGCTCCCGTCCACAGCCCCAGCTCAGGGAAGCAGCTCCTCAGCCAAGACCTGTAGGAGGCGCGGGGCGCCCCCGCCTGGAAGCCTAGTGCAGAGCATGAGGGAAGCGAGCCTCCTTGGGAGAAGAGGAGGCAGCCCAGATGCGTGGGGCTGCAATCACTGCTTGGGCGGAGCCGAGTGCGCCTCCAGTACGGCAGAGCTCCAGCTCTGCTCAGAGGCCCGATCTGGCAGAGTGCTGGCGTGAGGCTGCTCTGCCCTGGGCGAGCCTTGCCCAGACTTGCCTCGCGGCTAGGCTTCCAGTCCAGAAAGGAGCGGGCTCCGCGAGACTGGGAGATGCTACTGGCGCCTTCCTGGCCTAAGCTCCACTCCTGCCTTGCCTTTGCAACTAGGCCCCAGGCGTTCTTGTGGAGGGCTTAGTTGCCGGTGGGTTGCACACTGCCAAGCGCTCCAGCTTGAGGGCTCTAGTAGAGGCAAAGTGAGGGCAACTGAAAGTCTATTCTTATGGTTGCTTGACAACCTAGACTCAGCACAGCACGGAGAGCACAAGGCTCACAGGGCCTCTGGCTGTGGTCTGCAGCCCCACACACGCTGAGGCTGACTCGGTGAGCGCCCAGAAGGTGCCTGACAGACGTCATTTCCCTAGTGCTCTCCTCCCCAGCAGAGACGTGTGCAGGTGGTTGGGGCCTGCCCCTGCGTGTCTGGGCTCCCGTCCACAGCCCCAGCTCAGGGAAGCAGCTCCTGAGCCAAGACCTGTGGGAGGCGCAGGGGGCCCCTCCTGGAAGCCTAGTTTACAGCATGCGGGAAGCGAGCCTCCTCGGGAGAAGAGAAGGCAGCCCTGCTGTGTGCGGCTGCATTCACTGCTTTGGCGGAGCCGAGTGCACCTCCAGTACGGCAGAGCTCCAGCTCTGCTCAGAGGCCCGATCTGGCAGAGGGCTGGCGTGAGGCTGCTCTGCCCTGGGCGAGCCTTGCCCAGACTTGCCTCGCGGCTAGGCTTCCAGTCCAGAAAGGAGCGGTCTGCGCGAGACTGGGAGATGCTACTGGCGCCTTCCTGGCCTCAGCACCACTCCTGCCTTACCTTTGCACCTAGTCCTCAGGCGTTCTTGTGGAGGGCTTAGTTGCCGGTGGGTTGCACACTGCCAAGCGCTCCAGCAGAGAGGGCTCTATTAGAGGCAATGGGAGGGCAACTGCAGGGCTCCTCCAGCGGTTGCTTGACCGCCCAGACTCAGCACAGCACGGAGAGCACAAGGCTCACAGGGCCTCTGGCTGTGGTCTGCAGCCCCACACACGCTGAGGCTGACTCGGTGAGCGCCTAGAAGGTGCCTGACAGACGTCATTTCCCTAGTGCTCTCCTCCCCAGCAGAGACGTGTGCAGGTGGTTGGGGCCTGCCCCTGCGTGTCTGGGCTCCCGTCCACAGCCCCAGCTCAGGGAAGCAGCTCCTCAGCCAAGACATGTAGGAGGCGCGGTGCGCCCCCGCCTGGAAGCCTAGTGCAGAGCATGAGGGAAGCGAGCCTCCTTGGGAGAAGAGGAGGCAGCCCAGATGCGTGGGGCTGCAATCACTGCTTGGGCAGAGCCGAGTGCGCCTCCAGTACGGCAGAGCTCCAGCTCTGCTCAGAGGCCCGATCTGGCAGAGTGCTGGCGTGAGGCTGCTCTGCCCTGGGCGAGCCTTGCCCAGACTTGCCTCGCGGCTAGGCTTCCAGTCCAGAAAGGAGCGGGCTGCGCGAGACTGGGAGATTCTACTGGCGCCTTCCTGGCCTCAGCTCCTCTCCTGCCTTGCCTTTGCACCTAGTCCCCAGGCGTTCTTGTGGAGGGCTTAGTTGCCGGTGGGTTGCACACTGCCAAGCGCTCCAGCTTGAGGGCTCTAGTAGAGGCAAAGTGAGGGCAACTGAAAGTCTATTCTTACAGTTGCTTGACCGCCCAGACTCAGCACAGAACGGAGAGCACAAGGCTCACAGGGCCTCTGGCTGTGGTTTGCAGCCCCACACACGCGGAGGCTGACTCGGTGAGCGCCCAGAGGGTGCCTGACAGGCGTCATTTCCGTAGTGCTCTCCTCCCCAGCAGAGACGTGTGCAGGTGGTTGGGGCCTGCCCCTGCGTGTCTGGGCTCCCGTCCACAGCCCCAGCTCAGGGAAGCAGCTCCTCAGCCAAGACCTGTAGGAGGCGCGGGGCGCCCCCGCCTGGAAGCCTAGTGCAGAGCATGAGGGAAGCGAGCCTCCTTGGGAGAAGAGGAGGCAGCCCAGATGCGTGGGGCTGCAATCACTGCTTGGGCGGAGCCGAGTGCGCCTCCAGTACGGCAGAGCTCCAGCTCTGCTCAGAGGCCCGATCTGGCAGAGTGCTGGCGTGAGGCTGCTCTGCCCTGGGCGAGCCTTGCCCAGACTTGCCTCGCGGCTAGGCTTCCAGTCCAGAAAGGAGCGGGCTGCGCGAGACTGGGAGATTCTACTGGCGCCTTCCTGGCCTCAGCTCCTCTCCTGCCTTGCCTTTGCACCTAGTCCCCAGGCGTTCTTGTGGAGGGCTTAGTTGCCGGTGGGTTGCACACTGCCAAGCGCTCCAGCTTGAGGGCTCTAGTAGAGGCAAAGTGAGGGCAACTGGAAGTCTATTCTTACGGTTGCTTGACCGCCGAGACTCAGCACAGCACGGAGAGCACAAGGCTCACAGGGCCCCTGGCTGGGGTCTGCAGCCCCACACACGCGGAGGCTGACTCGGTGAGCGCCCAGAAGGTGCCTGACAGACGTCATTTCCTTAGTGCTCTCCTCCCCAGCAGAGACGTGTGCAGGTGGTTGGGGCCTGCCCCTGCGTGTCTGGGCTCCCGTCCACAGCCCCAGCTCAGGGAAGCAGCTCCTGAGCCAAGACCTGTGGAGGGCGCAGGGAGCCCCGCCTGGAAGCCTAGTTTCCAGCATGCGGGAAGCGAGCCTCCTCGGGAGAAGAGAAGGCAGCCCTGCTGTGTGCGGCTGCATTCACTGCTTTGGCGGAGCCGAGTGCGCCTCCAGTACGGCAGAGCTCCAGCTCTGCTCAGAGGCCCGATCTGGCAGAGTTGCTGGCGTGAGACTGCTCTGCCCTGGGCGAGCCTTGGCCAGACTTGCCTCGCGGCTAGGCTTCCAGTCCAGAAAGGAGCGGGCTGCGCGAGACTGGGAGATGCTACTGGCGCCTTCCTGGCCTCAGCACCACTCCTGCCTTACCTTTGCACCTAGTCCTCAGGCGTTCTTGTGGAGGGCTTAGTTGCCGGTGGGTTGCACACTGCCAAGCGCTCCAGCAGAGAGGGCTCTATTAGAGGCAATGGGAGGGCAACTGCAGGGCTCCTCCAGCGGTTGCTTGACCGCCCAGACTCAGCACAGCACGGAGAGCACAAGGCTCACAGGGCCTCTGGCTGTGGTCTGCAGCCCCACACACGCTGAGGCTGACTCGGTGAGCGCCCAGAAGGTGCCTGACAGACGTCTTTTCCCTAGCTCTCTCCTCCCCAGCAGAGACGTGTGCAGGTGGTTGGGGCCTGCCCCTGCGTGTCTGGGCTCCCGTCCACAGCCCCAGCTCAGGGAAGCAGCTCCTCAGCCAAGACCTGTAGGAGGCGCGGGGCGCCCCCGCCTGGAAGCCTTGTGCACAGCATGAGGGAAGCGAGCCTCCTTGGGAGAAGAGGAGGCAGCCCAGATGCGTGGGGCTGCAATCACTGCTTGGGCGGAGCCGAGTGCGCCTCCAGTACGGCAGAGCTCCAGCTCTGCTCAGAGGCCCGATCTGGCAGAGTGCTGGCGTGAGGCTGCTCTGCCCTGGGCGAGCCTTGCCCAGACTTGCCTCGCGGCTAGGCTTCCAGTCCAGAAAGGAGCGGGCTGCGCGAGACTGGGAGATGCTACTGGCGCCTTCCTGGCCTCAGCTCCACTCCTGCCTTGCCTTTGCACCTAGTCCCCAGGCGTTCTTGTGGAGGGCTTAGTTGCCGGTGGGTTTCACACTGCCAAGCGCTCCAGCTTGAGGGCTCTATTAGAGGCAAAGTGAGGGCAACTGGAAGTCTATTCTTACGGTTGCTTGACCGCCGAGACTCAGCACAGCACGGAGAGCACAAGGCTCACAGGGCCCCTGGCTGGGGTCTGCAGCCCCACACACGCGGAGGCTGACTCGGTGAGCGCCCAGAAGGTGCCTGACAGACGTCAATTCCCTAGTGCTCTCCTCCCCAGCAGAGACGTGTGCAGGTGGTTGGGGCCTGCCCCTGCGTGTCTGGGCTCCCGTCCACAGCCCCAGCTCAGGGAAGCAGCTCCTGAGCCAAGACCTGTGGAGGGCGCAGGGGGCCCCGCCTGGAAGCCTAGTTTCCAGCATGCGGGAAGCGAGCCTCCTCGGGAGAAGAGAAGGCAGCCCTGCTGTGTGCGGCTGCATTCACTGCTTTGGCGGAGCCGAGTGCGCCTCCAGTACGGCAGAGCTCCAGCTCTGCTCAGAGGCCCGATCTGGCAGAGTTGCTGGCGTGAGGCTGCTCCGCCCTGGGCGAGCCTTGCCCAGACTTGCCTCGCGGCTAGGCTTCCAGTCCAGAAAGGAGCGGGCTGCGCGAGACTGGGAGATGCTACTGGCGCCTTCCTGGCCTCAGCACCACTCCTGCCTTACCTTTGCACCTAGTCCTCAGGCGTTCTTGTGGAGGGCTTAGTTGCCGGTGGGTTTCACACTGCCAAGCGCTCCAGCTTGAGGGCTCTAGTAGAGGCAAAGTGAGGGCAACTGAAAGTCTATTCTTACGGTTGCTTGACCGCCCAGACTCAGCACAGCACGGAGAGCACAAGGCTCACAGGGCCTCTGGCTGTGGTCTGCAGCCCCACACACGCTGAGGCTGACTCGGTGAGCGCCCAGAAGGTGCCTGACAGACGTCATTTCCCTAGTGCTCTCCTCCCCAGCAGAGACGTGTGCAGGTGGTTGGGGCCTGCCCCTGCGTGTCTGGGCTCCCGTCCACAGCCCCAGCTCAGGGAAGCTGCTCCTCAGCCAAGACCTGTAGGAGGCGCGGGGCGCCCCCGCCTGGAAGCCTAGTGCACAGCATGAGGGAAGCGAGCCTCCTTGGGAGAAGAGGAGGCAGCCCAGATGCGTGGGGCTGCAATCACTGCTTGGGCGGAGCCGGGTGCGCCTCCAGTACGGCAGAGCTCCAGCTCTGCTCAGAGGCCCGATCTGGCATAGGGCTGGCGTGAGGCTGCTCTGCCCTGGGCGAGTCTTGCCCAGACTTGCCTCGCGGCTAGGCTTCCAGTCCAGAAAGGAGCGGGCTGCGCGAGACTGGGAGATGCTACTGGCGCCTTCCTGGCATCAGCTCCACTCCTGCCTTGCCTTTGCACCTAGTCCCCAGGCGTTCTTGTGGAGGGCTTAGTTGCCGGTGGGTTGCACACTGCCAAGCGCTCCAGCTTGAGGGCTCTAGTAGAGGCAAAGTGAGGGCAACTGGAAGTCTATTCTTACGGTTGCTTGACCTTCGAGACTCAGCACAGCACGGAGAGCACAAGGCTCACAGGGCCCCTGGCTGGGGTCAGCAGCCCCGCACACGCGGAGGCTGACTCGGTGAGCGCCCAGAAGGTGCCTGACAGACGTCATTTCCCTAGTGCTCTCCTCCCCAGCAGAGACGTGTGCAGGTGGTTGGGGCCTGCCCCTGCGTGTCTGGGCTCCCGTCCACAGCCCCAGCTCAGGGAAGCAGCTCCTGAGCCAAGACCTGTGGAGGGCGCAGGGGGCCCCGCCTGGAACCCTAGTTTCCAGCATGCGGGAAGCGAGCCTCCTCGGGAGAAGAGAAGGCAGCCCTGCTGTGTGCGGCTGCATTCACTGCTTTGGCGGAGCCGAGTGCGCCTCCAGTACGGCAGAGCTCCAGCTCTGCTCAGAGGCCCGATCTGGCAGAGTTGCTGGCGTGAGGCTGCTCTGCCATGGGCGAGGCTTGCCCAAACTTGCCTCGCGGCTAGGCTTCCAGTGCAGAAAGGAGGGGGCTGCGCGAGACTGGGAGATGCTACTGGCGCCTTCCTGGCCTCAGCTCCACTCCTGCCTTGCTTTGCACCTAGTCCCCAGGCGTTCTTGTGGAGGGCTTAGTTGCCGGTGGGTTGCACACTGCCAAGCGCTCCAGGTTGAGGGCTCTAGTAGAGGCATAGTGAGGGCAACTGAAAGTCTATTCTTATGGTTGCTTGACCGCCCAGACTCAGCACAGCACGGAGAGCACAAGGCTCACAGGGCCTCTGGCTGTGGTCTGCAGCCCCACACACGCTGAGGCTGACTCGGTGAGCGCCCAGAAGGTGCCTGACAGACGTCTTTTCCCTAGCTCTCTCCTCCCCAGCAGAGACGTGTGCAGGTGGTTGGGGCCTGCCCCTGCGTGTCTGGGCTCCCGTCCACAGCCCCAGCTCAGGGAAGCAGCTCCTCAGCCAAGACCTGTAGGAGGCGCGGGGCGCCCCCGCCTGGAAGCCTTGTGCACAGCATGAGGGAAGCGAGCCTCCTTGGGAGAAGAGGAGGCAGCCCAGATGCGTGGGGCTGCAATCACTGCTTGGGCGGAGCCGAGTGCGCCTCCAGTACGGCAGAGCTCCAGCTCTGCTCAGAGGCCCGATCTGGCAGAGTGCTGGCGTGAGGCTGCTCTGCCCTGGGCGAGCCTTGCCCAGACTTGCCTCGCGGCTAGGCTTCCAGTCCAGAAAGGAGCGGGCTGCGCGAGACTGGGAGATGCTACTGGCGCCTTCCTGGCCTCAGCTCCACTCCTGCCTTGCCTTTGCACCTAGTCCCCAGGCGTTCTTGTGGAGGGCTTAGTTGCCGGTGGGTTTCACACTGCCAAGCGCTCCAGCTTGAGGGCTCTATTAGAGGCAAAGTGAGGGCAACTGGAAGTCTATTCTTACGGTTGCTTGACCGCCGAGACTCAGCACAGCACGGAGAGCACAAGGCTCACAGGGCCCCTGGCTGGGGTCTGCAGCCCCACACACGCGGAAGCTGACTCGGTGAGCGCCCAGAAGGTGCCTGACAGACGTCAATTCCCTAGTGCTCTCCTCCCCAGCAGAGACGTGTGCAGGTGGTTGGGGCCTGCCCCTGCGTGTCTGGGCTCCCGTCCACAGCCCCAGCTCAGGGAAGCAGCTCCTGAGCCAAGACCTGTGGAGGGCGCAGGGGGCCCCGCCTGGAAGCCTAGTTTCCAGCATGCGGGAAGCGAGCCTCCTCGGGAGAAGAGAAGGCAGCCCTGCTGTGTGCGGCTGCATTCACTGCTTTGGCGGAGCCGAGTGCGCCTCCAGTACGGCAGAGCTCCAGCTCTGCTCAGAGGCCCGATCTGGCAGAGTTGCTGGCGTGAGGCTGCTCCGCCCTGGGCGAGCCTTGCCCAGACTTGCCTCGCGGCTAGGCTTCCAGTCCAGAAAGGAGCGGGCTGCGCGAGACTGGGAGATGCTACTGGCGCCTTCCTGGCCTCAGCACCACTCCTGCCTTACCTTTGCACCTAGTCCTCAGGCGTTCTTGTGGAGGGCTTAGTTGCCGGTGGGTTTCACACTGCCAAGCGCTCCAGCTTGAGGGCTCTAGTAGAGGCAAAGTGAGGGCAACTGAAAGTCTATTCTTACGGTTGCTTGACCGCCCAGACTCAGCACAGCACGGAGAGCACAAGGCTCACAGGGCCTCTGGCTGTGGTCTGCAGCCCCACACACGCTGAGGCTGACTCGGTGAGCGCCCAGAAGGTGCCTGACAGACGTCATTTCCCTAGTGCTCTCCTCCCCAGCAGAGACGTGTGCAGGTGGTTGGGGCCTGCCCCTGCGTGTCTGGGCTCCCGTCCACAGCCCCAGCTCAGGGAAGCTGCTCCTCAGCCAAGACCTGTAGGAGGCGCGGGGCGCCCCCGCCTGGAAGCCTAGTGCACAGCATGAGGGAAGCGAGCCTCCTTGGGAGAAGAGGAGGCAGCCCAGATGCGTGGGGCTGCAATCACTGCTTGGGCGGAGCCGGGTGCGCCTCCAGTACGGCAGAGCTCCAGCTCTGCTCAGAGGCCCGATCTGGCATAGGGCTGGCGTGAGGCTGCTCTGCCCTGGGCGAGTCTTGCCCAGACTTGCCTCGCGGCTAGGCTTCCAGTCCAGAAAGGAGCGGGCTGCGCGAGACTGGGAGATGCTACTGGCGCCTTCCTGGCATCAGCTCCACTCCTGCCTTGCCTTTGCACCTAGTCCCCAGGCGTTCTTGTGGAGGGCTTAGTTGCCGGTGGGTTGCACACTGCCAAGCGCTCCAGCTTGAGGGCTCTAGTAGAGGCAAAGTGAGGGCAACTGGAAGTCTATTCTTACGGTTGCTTGACCTTCGAGACTCAGCACAGCACGGAGAGCACAAGGCTCACAGGGCCCCTGGCTGGGGTCAGCAGCCCCGCACACGCGGAGGCTGACTCGGTGAGCGCCCAGAAGGTGCCTGACAGACGTCATTTCCCTAGTGCTCTCCTCCCCAGCAGAGACGTGTGCAGGTGGTTGGGGCCTGCCCCTGCGTGTCTGGGCTCCCGTCCACAGCCCCAGCTCAGGGAAGCAGCTCCTGAGCCAAGACCTGTGGAGGGCGCAGGGGGCCCCGCCTGGAACCCTAGTTTCCAGCATGCGGGAAGAGAGCCTCCTCGGGATAAGAGAAGGCAGCCCTGCTGTGTGCGGCTGCATTCACTGCTTTGGCGGAGCCGAGTGCGCCTCCAGTACGGCAGAGCTCCAGCTCTGCTCAGAGGCCCGATCTGGCAGAGTTGCTGGCGTGAGGCTGCTCTGCCATGGGCGAGGCTTGCCCAAACTTGCCTCGCGGCTAGGCTTCCAGTGCAGAAAGGAGGGGGCTGCGCGAGACTGGGATATGCTACTGGCGCCTTCCTGGCCTCAGCTCCACTCCTGCCTTGCCTTTGCACCTAGTCCCCAGGCGTTCTTGTGGAGGGCTTAGTTGCCGGTGGGTTGCACACTGCCAAGCGCTCCAGGTTGAGGGCTCTAGTAGAGGCAAAGTGAGGGCAACTGAAAGTCTATTCTTATGGTTGCTTGACCGCCCAGACTCAGCACAGCACGGAGAGCACAAGGATCACAGGGCCTCTGGCTGTGGTCTGCAGCCCCACACACGCTGAGGCTGACTCGGTGAGCGCCCAGAAGGTGCCTGACAGACGTCTTTTCCCTAGCTCTCTCCTCCCCAGCAGAGACGTGTGCAGGTGGTTGGGGCCTGCCCCTGCGTGTCTGGGCTCCCGTCCACAG
Source organism: Capricornis sumatraensis (assembly GCF_032405125.1). Taxonomy (NCBI): domain Eukaryota; kingdom Metazoa; phylum Chordata; class Mammalia; order Artiodactyla; family Bovidae; genus Capricornis; species Capricornis sumatraensis. The sequence continues at coordinate 31,613 of NW_027184644.1, forward strand.
CCCCAGCTCAGGGAAGCAGCTCCTCAGCCAAGACCTGTAGGAGGCGCGGGGCGCCCCCGCCTGGAAGCCTTGTGCACAGCATGAGGGAAGCGAGCCTCCTTGGGAGAAGAGGAGGCAGCCCAGATGCGTGGGGCTGCAATCACTGCTTGGGCGGAGCCGAGTGCGCCTCCAGTACGGCAGAGCTCCAGCTCTGCTCAGAGGCCCGATCTGGCAGAGTGCTGGCGTGAGGCTGCTCTGCCCTGGGCGAGCCTTGCCCAGACTTGCCTCGCGGCTAGGCTTCCAGTCCAGAAAGGAGCGGGCTGCGCGAGACTGGGAGATGCTACTGGCGCCTTCCTGGCCTCAGCTCCACTCCTGCCTTGCCTTTGCACCTAGTCCCCAGGCGTTCTTGTGGAGGGCTTAGTTGCCGGTGGGTTTCACACTGCCAAGCGCTCCAGCTTGAGGGCTCTATTAGAGGCAAAGTGAGGGCAACTGGAAGTCTATTCTTACGGTTGCTTGACCGCCGAGACTCAGCACAGCACGGAGAGCACAAGGCTCACAGGGCCCCTGGCTGGGGTCTGCAGCCCCACACACGCGGAAGCTGACTCGGTGAGCGCCCAGAAGGTGCCTGACAGACGTCAATTCCCTAGTGCTCTCCTCCCCAGCAGAGACGTGTGCAGGTGGTTGGGGCCTGCCCCTGCGTGTCTGGGCTCCCGTCCACAGCCCCAGCTCAGGGAAGCAGCTCCTGAGCCAAGACCTGTGGAGGGCGCAGGGGGCCCCGCCTGGAAGCCTAGTTTCCAGCATGCGGGAAGCGAGCCTCCTCGGGAGAAGAGAAGGCAGCCCTGCTGTGTGCGGCTGCATTCACTGCTTTGGCGGAGCCGAGTGCGCCTCCAGTACGGCAGAGCTCCAGCTCTGCTCAGAGGCCCGATCTGGCAGAGTTGCTGGCGTGAGGCTGCTCCGCCCTGGGCGAGCCTTGCCCAGACTTGCCTCGCGGCTAGGCTTCCAGTCCAGAAAGGAGCGGGCTGCGCGAGACTGGGAGATGCTACTGGCGCCTTCCTGGCCTCAGCACCACTCCTGCCTTACCTTTGCACCTAGTCCTCAGGCGTTCTTGTGGAGGGCTTAGTTGCCGGTGGGTTTCACACTGCCAAGCGCTCCAGCTTGAGGGCTCTAGTAGAGGCAAAGTGAGGGCAACTGAAAGTCTATTCTTACGGTTGCTTGACCGCCCAGACTCAGCACAGCACGGAGAGCACAAGGCTCACAGGGCCTCTGGCTGTGGTCTGCAGCCCCACACACGCTGAGGCTGACTCGGTGAGCACCCAGAAGGTGCCTGACAGACGTCATTTCCCGAGTGCTCTCCTCCCCAGCAGAGACGTGTGCAGGTGGTTGGGGCCTGCCCCTGCGTGTCTGGGCTCCCGTCCACAGCCCCAGCTCAGGGAAGCAGCTCCTCAGCCAAGACCTGTAGGAGGCGCGGGGCGCCCCCGCCTGGAAGCCTAGTGCACAGCATGAGGGAAGCGAGCCTCCTTGGGAGAAGAGGAGACAGCCCAGATGCGTGGGGCTGCAATCACTGCTTGGGCGGAGCCGAGTGCGCCTCCAGTACGGCAGAGCTCCAGCTCTGCTCAGAGGCCCGATCTGGCAGAGTGCTGGCGTGAGGCTGCTCTGCCCTGGGCGAGCCTTGCCCAGACTTGCCTCGCGGCTAGGCTTCCAGTCCAGAAAGGAGCGGGCTGCGCGAGACTGGGAGATGCTACTGGCGCCTTCCTGGCCTCAGCTCCACTCCTGCCTTGCCTTTGCACCTAGTCCCCAGGCGTTCTTGTGGAGGGCTTAGTTGCCGGTGGGTTGCACACTGCCTAGCGCTCCAGCTTGAGGGCTCTAGTAGAGGCAAAGTGAGGGCAACTGAAAGTCTATTCTTACGGTTGCTTGACCGCCCAGACTCAGCACAGCACGGAGAGCACAAGGCTCACAGGGCCTCTGGCTGTGGTCTGCAGCCCCACACACGCTGAGGCTGACTCGGTGAGCGCCCAGAAGGTGCCTGACAGACGTCATTTCCCTAGTGCTCTCCTCCCCAGCAGAGACGTGTGCAGGTGGTTGGGGCCTGCCTCTGCGTGTCTGGGCTCGCGTCCACAGCCCCAGCTCAGGGAAGCAGCTCCTGAGCCACGACCAGTGGGAGGCGCAGGGGGCCCCGCCTGGCAGCCTAGTTTACAGCATGTGGGAAGCGAGCCTCCTCGGGAGAAGAGAAGGCAGCCCTGCTGTGTGCGACTGCATTCACTGCTTTGGCTGAGCCGAGTGCGCCTCCAGTACGGCAGAGCTCCAGCTCTGCTCAGAGGCCCGATCTGGCAGAGTTGCTGGCGTGAGGCTGTTCTGCCAAGGGCGAGACTTGCCCAAACGTGCCTCGCGGCTAGGCTTCCAGTCCAGAAAGGAGCGGGCTGCGCGAGACTGGGAGATGCTACTGGCGCCTTCCTGGCCTCAGCTCCACTCCTGCCTTGCCTTTGCACCTAGTCCCCAGGCGTTCTTGTGGAGGGCTTAGTTGCCGGTGGGTTGCACACTGCCAAGCGCTCCAGCTTGAGGGCTCTAGTAGAGGCAAAGTGAGGGCAACTGGAAGTCTATTCTTACGGTTGCTTGACCTTCGAGACTCAGCACAGCACGGAGAGCACAAGGCTCACAGGGCCCCTGGCTGGGGTCTGCAGCCCCACACACGCGGAGGCTGACTCGGTGAGCGCCCAGAAGGTGCCTGACAGACGTCATTTCCCTAGTGCTCTCCTCCCCAGCAGAGACGTGTGCAGGTGGTTGGGGCCTGCCCCTGCGTGTCTGGGCTCCCGTCCACAGCCCCAGCTCAGGGAAGCAGCTCCTGAGCCAAGACCTGTGGAGGGCGCAGGGGGCCCCGCCTGGAAGCCTAGTTTCCAGCATGCGGGAAGCGAGCCTCCTCGGGAGAAGAGAAGGCAGCCCTGCTGTGTGCGGCTGCATTCACTGCTTTGGCGGAGCCGAGTGCGCCTCCAGTACGGCAGAGCTCCAGCTCTGCTCAGAGGCCCGATCTGGCAGAGTTGCTGGCGTGAGACTGCTCTGCCCTGGGCGAGCCTTGGCCAGACTTGCCTCGCGGCTAGGCTTCCAGTCCAGAAAGGAGCGGGCTGCGCGAGACTGGGAGATGCTACTGGCGCCTTCCTGGCCTCAGCACCACTCCTGCCTTACCTTTGCACCTAGTCCTCATGCGTTCTTGTGGAGGGCTTAGTTGCCGGTGGGTTGCACACTGCCAAGCGCTCCAGCAGAGAGGGCTCTATTAGAGGCAATGGGAGGGCAACTGCAGGGCTCCTCCAGCGGTTGCTTCACCGCCCAGACTCAGCACAGCACGGAGAGCACAAGGCTCACAGGGCCTCTGGCTGTGGTCTGCAGCCCCACACACGCTGAGGCTGACTCGGTGAGCGCCCAGAAGGTGCCTGACAGACGTCTTTTCCCTAGCTCTCTCCTCCCCAGCAGAGACGTGTGCAGGTGGTTGGGGCCTGACCCTGCGTGTCTGGGCTCCCGGCCACAGCCCCAGCTCAGGGAAGCAGCTCCTCAGCCAAGACCTGTAGGAGGCGCGGGGCGCCCCCGCCTGGAAGCCTTGTGCACAGCATGAGGGAAGCGAGCCTCCTTGGGAGAAGAGGAGGCAGCCCAGATGCGTGGGGCTGCAATCACTGCTTGGGCGGAGCCGAGTGCGCCTCCAGTACGGCAGAGCTCCAGCTCTGCTCAGAGGCCCGATCTGGCAGAGTGCTGGCGTGAGGCTGCTCTGCCCTGGGCGAGCCTTGCCCAGACTTGCCTCACGGCTAGGCTTCCAGTCCAGAAAGGAGCGGGCTGCGCGAGACTGGGAGATGCTACTGGCGCCTTCCTGGCCTCAGCTCCACTCCTGCCTTGCCTTTGCACCTAGTCCCCAGGCGTTCTTGTGGAGGGCTTAGTTGCCGGTGGGTTTCACACTGCCAAGCGCTCCAGCTTGAGGGCTCTATTAGAGGCAAAGTGAGGGCAACTGGAAGTCTATTCTTACGGTTGCTTGACCGCCGAGACTCAGCACAGCACGGAGAGCACAAGGCTCACAGGGCCCCTGGCTGGGGTCTGCAGCCCCACACACGCGGAGGCTGACTCGGTGAGCGCCCAGAAGGTGCCTGACAGACGTCAATTCCCTAGTGCTCTCCTCCCCAGCAGAGACGTGTGCAGGTGGTTGGGGCCTGCCCCTGCGTGTCTGGGCTCCCGTCCACAGCCCCAGCTCAGGGAAGCAGCTCCTGAGCCAAGACCTGTGGAGGGCGCAGGGGGCCCCGCCTGGAAGCCTAGTTTCCAGCATGCGGGAAGCGAGCCTCCTCGGGAGAAGAGAAGGCAGCCCTGCTGTGTGCGGCTGCATTCACTGCTTTGGCGGAGCCGAGTGCGCCTCCAGTACGGCAGAGCTCCAGCTCTGCTCAGAGGCCCGATCTGGCAGAGTTGCTGGCGTGAGGCTGCTCCGCCCTGGGCGAGCCTTGCCCAGACTTGCCTCGCGGCTAGGCTTCCAGTCCAGAAAGGAGCGGGCTGCGCGAAACTGGGAGATGCTACTGGCGCCTTCCTGGCCTCAGCACCACTCCTGCCTTACCTTTGCACCTAGTCCCCAGGCGTTCTTGTGGAGGGCTTAGTTACCGGTGGGTTGCACACTGCCATGCGCTCCAGCAGAGAGGGCTCTATTAGAGGCAATGGGAGGGCAACTGCAGGGCTCCTCCAGCGGTTGCTTGACCGCCCAGACTCAGCACAGCACGTAGAGCACAAGGCTCACAGGGCCTCTGGCTGTGGTCTGCAGCCCCACACACGCTGAGGCTGACTCGGTGAGCGCCCAGAAGGTGCCTGACAGACGTCATTTCCCTAGTGCTCTCCTCCCCAGCAGAGACGTGTGCAGGTGGTTGGGGCCTGCCCCTGCGTGTCTGGGCTCCCGTCCACAGCCCCAGCTCAGGGAAGCAGCTCCTCAGCCAAGACCTGTAGGAGGCGCGGGGCGCCCCCGCCTGGAAGCCTAGTGCACAGCATGAGGGAAGCGAGCCTCCTTGGGAGAAGAGGAGGCAGCCCAGATGCGTTGGGCTGCAATCACTGCTTGGGCGGAGCCGAGTGCGCCTCCAGTACGGCAGAGCTCCAGCTCTGCTCAGAGGCCCGATCTGGCAGAGGGCTGGCGTGAGGCTGCTCTGCCCTGGGCGAGTCTTGCCCAGACTTGCCTCGCGGCTAGGCTTCCACTCCAGAAAGGAGCGGGCTGCGCGATACTGGGAGATGCTACTGGCGCCTTCCTGGCCTCAGCTCCACTCCTGCCTTGCCTTTGCACCTAGTCCCCAGGCGTTCTTGTGGAGGGCTTAGTTGCCGGTGGGTTGCACACTGCCAAGCGCTCCAGCTTGAGGGCTCTAGTAGAGGCAAAGTGAGGGCAACTGAAAGTCTATTCTAACGGTTGCTTGACCGCCCAGACTCAGCACAGCACGGAGAGCACAAGGCTCACAGGGCCTCTGGCTGTGGTCTGCAGCCCCACACACGCTGAGGCTGACTCGGTGAGCGCCCAGAAGGTGCCTGACAGACGTCATTTCCCTAGTGCTCTCCTCCCCAGCAGAGACGTGTGCAGGTGGTTGGGGCCTGCCTCTGCGTGTCTGGGCTCGCGTCCACAGCCCCAGCTCAGGGAAGCAGCTCCTGAGCCACGACCAGTGGGAGGCGCAGGGGGCCCCGCCTGGCAGCCTAGTTTACAGCATGTGGGAAGCGAGCCTCCTCGGGAGAAGAGAAGGCAGCCCTGCTGTGTGCGACTGCATTCACTGCTTTGGCGGAACCGAGTGCGCCTCCAGTACGGCAGAGCTCCAGCTCTGCTCAGAGGCCCGATCTGGCAGAGTTGCTGGCGTGAGGCTGTTCTGCCAAGGGCGAGACTTGCCCAAACGTGCCTCGCGGCTAGGCTTCCAGTCCAGAAAGGAGCGGGCTGCGCGAGACTGGGAGATGCTACTGGCGCCTTCCTGGCCTCAGCTCCACTCCTGCCTTGCCTTTGCACCTAGTCCCCAGGCGTTCTTGTGGAGGGCTTAGTTGCCGGTGGGTTGCACACTGCCAAGCGCTCCAGCTTGAGGGCTCTAGTAGAGGCAAAGTGAGGGCAACTGGAAGTCTATTCTTACGGTTGCTTGACCTTCGAGTCTCAGCACAGCACGGAGAGCACAAGGCTAACAGGGCCCCTGGCTGGGGTCTGCAGTCCCACACACGCGGAGGCTGACTCGGTGAGCGCCCAGAAGGTGCCTGACAGACGTCATTTCCCTAGTGCTCTCCTCCCCAGCAGAGACGTGTGCAGGTGGTTGGGGCCTGCCCCTGCGTGTCTGGGCTCCCGTCCACAGCCCCAGCTCAGGGAAGCAGCTCCTGAGCCAAGACCTGTGGAGGGCGCAGGGGGCCCCGCCTGGAAGCCTAGTTTCCAGCATGCGGGAAGCGAGCCTCCTCGGGAGAAGAGAAGGCAGCCCTGCTGTGTGCGGCTGCATTCACTGCTTTGGCGGAGCCGAGTGCGCCTCCAGTACGGCAGAGCTCCAGCTCTGCTCAGAGGCCCGATCTGGCAGAGTTGCTGGCGTGAGACTGCTCTGCCCTGGGCGAGCCTTGGCCAGACTTGCCTCGCGGCTAGGCTTCCAGTCCAGAAAGGAGCGGGCTGCGCGAGACTGGGAGATGCTACTGGCGCCTTCCTGGCCTCAGCACCACTCCTGCCTTACCTTTGCACCTAGTCCTCATGCGTTCTTGTGGAGGGCTTAGTTGCCGGTGGGTTGCACACTGCCAAGCGCTCCAGCAGAGAGGGCTCTATTAGAGGCAATGGGAGGGCAACTGCAGGGCTCCTCCAGCGGTTGCTTCACCGCCCAGACTCAGCACAGCACGGAGAGCACAAGGCTCACAGGGCCTCTGGCTGTGGTCTGCAGCCCCACACACGCTGAGGCTGATTCGGTGAGCGCCCAGAAGGTGCCTGACAGACGTCTTTTCCCTAGCTCTCTCCTCCCCAGCAGAGACGTGTGCAGGTGGTTGGGGCCTGACCCTGCGTGTCTGGGCTCCCGTCCACAGCCCCAGCTCAGGGAAGCAGCTCCTCAGCCAAGACCTGTAGGAGGCGCGGGGCGCCCCCGCCTGGAAGCCTTGTGCACAGCATGAGGGAAGCGAGCCTCCTTGGGAGAAGAGGAGGCAGCCCAGATGCGTGGGGCTGCAATCACTGCTTGGGCGGAGCCGAGTGCGCCTCCAGTACGGCAGAGCTCCAGCTCTGCTCAGAGGCCCGATCTGGCAGAGTGCTGGCGTGAGGCTGCTCTGCCCTGGGCGAGCCTTGCCCAGACTTGCCTCGCGGCTAGGCTTCCAGTCCAGAAAGGAGCGGGCTGCGCGAGACTGGGAGATGCTACTGGCGCCTTCCTGGCCTAAGCTCCACTCCTGCCTTGCCTTTGCACCTAGTCCCCAGGCGTTCTTGTGGAGGGCTTAGTTGCCGGTGGGTTTCACACTGCCAAGCGCTCCAGCTTGAGGGCTCTATTAGAGGCAAAGTGAGGGCAACTGGAAGTCTATTCTTACGGTTGCTTGACCGCCGAGACTCAGCACAGCACGGAGAGCACAAGGCTCACAGGGCCCCTGGCTGGGGTCTGCAGCCCCACACACGCGGAGGCTGACTCGGTGAGCGCCCAGAAGGTGCCTGACAGACGTCAATTCCCTAGTGCTCTCCTCCCCAGCAGAGACGTGTGCAGGTGGTTGGGGCCTGCCCCTGCGTGTCTGGGCTCCCGTCCACAGCCCCAGCTCAGGGAAGCAGCTCCTGAGCCAAGACCTGTGGAGGGCGCAGGGGGCCCCGCCTGGAAGCCTAGTTTCCAGCATGCGGGAAGCGAGCCTCCTCGGGAGAAGAGAAGGCAGCCCTGCTGTGTGCGGCTGCATTCACTGCTTTGGCGGAGCCGAGTGCGCCTCCAGTACGGCAGAGCTCCAGCTCTGCTCAGAGGCCCGATCTGGCAGAGTTGCTGGCGTGAGGCTGCTCCGCCCTGGGCGAGCCTTGCCCAGACTTGCCTCGCGGCTAGGCTTCCAGTCCAGAAAGGAGCGGGCTGCGCGAAACTGGGAGATGCTACTGGCGCCTTCCTGGCCTCAGCACCACTCCTGCCTTACCTTTGCACCTAGTCCTCAGGCGTTCTTGTGGAGGGCTTAGTTACCGGTGGGTTGCACACTGCCATGCGCTCCAGCAGAGAGGGCTCTATTAGAGGCAATGGGAGGGCAACTGCAGGGCTCCTCCAGCGGTTGCTTGACCGCCCAGACTCAGCACAGCACGTAGAGCACAAGGCTCACAGGGCCTCTGGCTGTGGTCTGCAGCCCCACACACGCAGAGGCTGACTCGGTGAGCGCCCAGAAGGTGCCTGACAGACGTCATTTCCCTAGTGCTCTCCTCCCCAGCAGAGACGTGTGCAGGTGGTTGGGGCCTGCCCCTGCGTGTCTGGGCTCCCGTCCACAGCCCCAGCTCAGGGAAGCAGCTCCTCAGCCAAGACCTGTAGGAGGCGCGGGGCGCCCCCGCATGGAAGCCTAGTGCACAGCATGAGGGAAGCGAGCCTCCTTGGGAGAAGAGGAGGCAGCCCAGATGCGTTGGGCTGCAATCACTGCTTGGGCGGAGCCGAGTGCGCCTCCAGTACGGCAGAGCTCCAGCTCTGCTCAGAGGCCCGATCTGGCAGAGGGCTGGCGTGAGGCTGCTCTGCCCTGGGCGAGTCTTGCCCAGACTTGCCTCGCGGCTAGGCTTCCAGTCCAGAAAGGAGCGGGCTGCGCGATACTGGGAGATGCTACTGGCGCCTTCCTGGCCTCAGCTCCACTCCTGCCTTGCCTTTGCACCTAGTCCCCAGGCGTTCTTGTGGAGGGCTTAGTTGCCGGTGGGTTGCACACTGCCAAGCGCTCCAGCTTGAGGGCTCTAGTAGAGGCAAAGTGAGGGCAACTGAAAGTCTATTCTTACGGTTGCTTGACCGCCCAGACTCAGCACAGCACGGAGAGCACAAGGCTCACAGGGCCTCTGGCTGTGGTCTGCAGCCCCACACACGCTGAGGCTGACTCGGTGAGCGCCCAGAAGGTGCCTGACAGACGTCATTTCCCTAGTGCTCTCCTCCCCAGCAGAGACGTGTGCAGGTGGTTGGGGCCTGCCCCTGCGTGTCTGGGCTCCCGTCCACAGCCCCAGCTCAGGGAAGCTGCTCCTCAGCCAAGACCTGTAGGAGGCGCGGGGCGCCCCCGCCTGGAAGCCTAGTGCACAGCATGAGGGAAGCGAGCCTCCTTGGGAGAAGAGGAGGCAGCCCAGATGCGTGGGGCTGCAATCACTGCTTGGGCGGAGCCGGGTGCGCCTCCAGTACGGCAGAGCTCCAGCTCTGCTCAGAGGCCCGATCTGGCATAGGGCTGGCGTGAGGCTGCTCTGCCCTGGGCGAGTCTTGCCCAGACTTGCCTCGCGGCTAGGCTTCCAGTCCAGAAAGGAGCGGGCTGCGCGAGACTGGGAGATGCTACTGGCGCCTTCCTGGCCTCAACTCCACTCCTGCCTTGCCTTTGCACCTAGTCCCCAGGCGTTCTTGTGGAGGGCTTAGTTGCCGGTGGGTTGCACACTGCCAAGCGCTCCAGCTTGAGGGCTCTAGTAGAGGCAAAGTGAGGGCAACTGGAAGTCTATTCTTACGGTTGCTTGACCGCCCAGACTCAGCACAGCACGGAGAGCACAAGGCTCACAGGGCCCCTGGCTGGGGTCAGCAGCCCCACACACGCGGAGGCTGACTCGGTGAGCGCCCAGAAGGTGCCTGACAGACGTCATTTCCCTAGTGCTCTCCTCCCCAGCAGAGACGTGTGCAGGTGGTTGGGGCCTGCCTCTGCGTGTCTGGGCTCCCGTCCACAGCCCCAGCTCAGGGAAGCAGCTCCTGAGCTAAGACCTGTGGGAGGCGCAGGTGGCCCCGCCTGGCAGCCTAGTTTACAGCATGCGAGAAGCGAGCCTCCTCGGGAGAAGAGAAGGCAGCCTTGCTGTGTGCGGCTGCATTCACTGCTTTGGCGGAGCCGAGTGCGCCTCCAGTACGGCAGAGCTCCAGCTCTGCTCAGAGGCCCGATCTGGCAGAGTTGCTGGCGTGAGGATGCTCTGCCCTGGGCGAGCCTTGCCCAGACTTGCCTCGCGGCTAGGCTTCCAGTCCAGAAAGGAGCGGGCTGCGCGAGACTGGGAGATGCTACTGGCGCCTTCCTGGCCTCAGCTCCACACTTGCCTTGCCTTTGCACCTAGTCCTCAGGCGTTCTTGTGGAGGGCTTAGTTGCCGGTGGGTTGCACACTGCCAAGCGCTCCAGCTTGAGGGCTCTATTAGAGGCAATGGGAGGGCAACTGGAAATCTATTCTTACGGTTGCTTGACCGCCCAGACTCAGCACAGCACGGAGAGCACAAGGCGCACAGGGCCCCTGGCTGGGGTCTGCAGCCCCACACACGCTGAGGCTGACTCGGTGAGCGCCCAGAAGGTGCCTGACAGACGTCATTTCCCTAGTGCTCTCCTCCCCAGCAGAGACGTGTGCAGTTGGTTGGGGCCTGCCCCTGCGTATCTGGGCTCCCGTCCACAGCCCCAGCTCAGGGAAGCAGCTCCTCAGCCAAGACCTGTAGGAGGCGCGGGGCGCCCCCGCCTGGAAGCCTAGTGCACAGCATGAGGGAAGTGAGCCTCCTTGGGAGAAGAGGAGGCAGCCCAGATGAGTGGGGCTGCATTCACTGCTTTGGCGGAGCCGAGTGCGCCTCCAGTACGGCAGAGCTCCAGCTCTGCTCAGAGGCCCGATCTGGCAGAGTTGCTGGCGTGAGGCTGCTCTGCCCTGGGTGAGCCTTGCCCAAACTTGCCTCGCGGCTAGGCTTCCAGTCCAGAAAGGAGCGGGCTGCGCGAGACTGGGAGATGCTACTGGCGCCTTCCTGGCCTCAGCTCCACTCCTGCCTTGTCTTTGCACCTAGTCCCCAGGCGTTCTTGTGGAGGGCTTAGTTGCCGGTGGGTTGCACACTGCCAAGCGCTCCAGCTTGAGGGCTCTAGTAGAGGCAAAGTGAGGGCAACTGAAAGTCTATTCTTACGATTGCTTGACCGCCCAGACTCAGCACAGCACGGAGAGCACAAGGCTCACAGGGCCTCTGGCTGTGGTCTGCAGCCCCACACACGCTGAGGCTGACACGGTGAGCGCCCAGAAGGTGCCTGACAGACGTCATTTCCCGAGTGCTCTCCTCCCCAGCAGAGACGTGTGCAGGTGGTTGGGGCCTGCCCCTGCGTGTCTGGGCTCCCGTCCACAGCCCCAGCTCAGGGAAGCAGCTCCTGAGCCAGGACCTGTGGGAGGCGCAGGGGGCCCCGCCTGGCAGCCTAGTTTACAGCATGTGAGAAGCGAGCCTCCTCGGGAGAAGAGAAGGCAGCCCTGCTGTGTGCGGCTGCATTCACTGCTTTGGCGGAGCCGAGTGCGCCTCCAGTACGGCAGAGCTCCAGCTCTGCTCAGAGGCCCGATCTGGCAGAGTTGCTGGCGTGAGGCTGCTCTGCCCTGGGTGAGCCTTGCCCAAACTTGCCTCGCGGCTAGGCTTCCAGTCCTGAAAGGAGCGGGCTGCGCGAGACTGGGAGATGCTACTGGCGCCTTCCTGGCCTCAGCTCCACTCCTGCCTTGCCTTTGCACCTAGTCCCCAGGCGTTCTTGTGGAGGGCTTAGTTGCCGGTGGGTTGCACACTGCCAAGCGCTCCAGCTTGAGGGCTCTAGTAGAGGCAAAGTGAGGGCAACTGGAAGTCTATTCTTACGGTTGCTTGACCGCCCAGACTCAGCACAGCACGGAGAGCACAAGGCTCACCGGGCCCCTGGCTGGGGTCAGCAGCCCCACACACGCGGAGGCTGACTCGGTGAGCGCCCAGAAGGTGCGTGACAGACGTCATTTCCCTAGTGCTCTCCTCCCCAGCAGAGACGTGTGCAGGTGGTTGGGGCCTGCCTCTGCGTGTCTGGGCTCGCGTCCACAGCCCCAGCTCAGGGAAGCAGCTCCTGAGCCACGACCAGTGGGAGGCGCAGGGGGCCCCGCCTGGCAGCCTAGTTTACAGCATGTGGGAAGCGAGCCTCCTCGGGAGAAGAGAAGGCAGCCCTGCTGTGTGCGACTGCATTCACTGCTTTGGCGGAACCGAGTGCGCCTCCAGTACGGCAGAGCTCCAGCTCTGCTCAGAGGCCCGATCTGGCAGAGTTGCTGGCGTGAGGCTGTTCTGCCAAGGGCGAGACTTGCCCAAACGTGCCTCGCGGCTAGGCTTCCAGTCCAGAAAGGAGCGGGCTGCGCGAGACTGGGAGATGCTACTGGCGCCTTCCTGGCCTCAGCTCCACTCCTGCCTTGCCTTTGCACCTAGTCCCCAGGCGTTCTTGTGGAGGGCTTAGTTGCCGGTGGGTTGCACACTGCCAAGCGCTCCAGCTTGAGGGCTCTAGTAGAGGCAAAGTGAGGGCAACTGGAAGTCTATTCTTACGGTTGCTTGACCTTCGAGTCTCAGCACAGCACGGAGAGCACAAGGCTCACAGGGCCCCTGGCTGGGGTCTGCAGTCCCACACACGCGGAGGCTGACTCGGTGAGCGCCCAGAAGGTGCCTGACAGACGTCATTTCCCTAGTGCTCTCCTCCCCAGCAGAGACGTGTGCAGGTGGTTGGGGCCTGCCCCTGCGTGTCTGGGCTCCCGTCCACAGCCCCAGCTCAGGGAAGCAGCTCCTGAGCCAAGACCTGTGGAGGGCGCAGGGGGCCCCGCCTGGAAGCCTAGTTTCCAGCATGCGGGAAGCGAGCCTCCTCGGGAGAAGAGAAGGCAGCCCTGCTGTGTGCGGCTGCATTCACTGCTTTGGCGGAGCCGAGTGCGCCTCCAGTACGGCAGAGCTCCAGCTCTGCTCAGAGGCCCGATCTGGCAGAGTTGCTGGCGTGAGACTGCTCTGCCCTGGGCGAGCCTTGGCCAGACTTGCCTCGCGGCTAGGCTTCCAGTCCAGAAAGGAGCGGGCTGCGCGAGACTGGGAGATGCTACTGGCGCCTTCCTGGCCTCAGCACCACTCCTGCCTTACCTTTGCACCTAGTCCTCATGCGTTCTTGTGGAGGGCTTAGTTGCCGGTGGGTTGCACACTGCCAAGCGCTCCAGCAGAGAGGGCTCTATTAGAGGCAATGGGAGGGCAACTGCAGGGCTCCTCCAGCGGTTGCTTCACCGCCCAGACTCAGCACAGCACGGAGAGCACAAGGCTCACAGGGCCTCTGGCTGTGGTCTGCAGCCCCACACACGCTGAGGCTGATTCGGTGAGCGCCCAGAAGGTGCCTGACAGACGTCTTTTCCCTAGCTCTCTCCTCCCCAGCAGAGACGTGTGCAGGTGGTTGGGGCCTGACCCTGCGTGTCTGGGCTCCCGTCCACAGCCCCAGCTCAGGGAAGCAGCTCCTCAGCCAAGACCTGTAGGAGGCGCGGGGCGCCCCCGCCTGGAAGCCTTGTGCACAGCATGAGGGAAGCGAGCCTCCTTGGGAGAAGAGGAGGCAGCCCAGATGCGTGGGGCTGCAATCACTGCTTGGGCGGAGCCGAGTGCGCCTCCAGTACGGCAGAGCTCCAGCTCTGCTCAGAGGCCCGATCTGGCAGAGTGCTGGCGTGAGGCTGCTCTGCCCTGGGCGAGCCTTGCCCAGACTTGCCTCGCGGCTAGGCTTCCAGTCCAGAAAGGAGCGGGCTGCGCGAGACTGGGAGATGCTACTGGCGCCTTCCTGGCCTAAGCTCCACTCCTGCCTTGCCTTTGCACCTAGTCCCCAGGCGTTCTTGTGGAGGGCTTAGTTGCCGGTGGGTTTCACACTGCCAAGCGCTCCAGCTTGAGGGCTCTATTAGAGGCAAAGTGAGGGCAACTGGAAGTCTATTCTTACGGTTGCTTGACCGCCGAGACTCAGCACAGCACGGAGAGCACAAGGCTCACAGGGCCCCTGGCTGGGGTCTGCAGCCCCACACACGCGGAGGCTGACTCGGTGAGCGCCCAGAAGGTGCCTGACAGACGTCAATTCCCTAGTGCTCTCCTCCCCAGCAGAGACGTGTGCAGGTGGTTGGGGCCTGCCCCTGCGTGTCTGGGCTCCCGTCCACAGCCCCAGCTCAGGGAAGCAGCTCCTGAGCCAAGACCTGTGGAGGGCGCAGGGGGCCCCGCCTGGAAGCCTAGTTTCCAGCATGCGGGAAGCGAGCCTCCTCGGGAGAAGAGAAGGCAGCCCTGCTGTGTGCGGCTGCATTCACTGCTTTGGCGGAGCCGAGTGCGCCTCCAGTACGGCAGAGCTCCAGCTCTGCTCAGAGGCCCGATCTGGCAGAGTTGCTGGCGTGAGGCTGCTCCGCCCTGGGCGAGCCTTGCCCAGACTTGCCTCGCGGCTAGGCTTCCAGTCCAGAAAGGAGCGGGCTGCGCGAAACTGGGAGATGCTACTGGCGCCTTCCTGGCCTCAGCACCACTCCTGCCTTACCTTTGCACCTAGTCCTCAGGCGTTCTTGTGGAGGGCTTAGTTACCGGTGGGTTGCACACTGCCATGCGCTCCAGCAGAGAGGGCTCTATTAGAGGCAATGGGAGGGCAACTGCAGGGCTCCTCCAGCGGTTGCTTGACCGCCCAGACTCAGCACAGCACGTAGAGCACAAGGCTCACAGGGCCTCTGGCTGTGGTCTGCAGCCCCACACACGCAGAGGCTGACTCGGTGAGCGCCCAGAAGGTGCCTGACAGACGTCATTTCCCTAGTGCTCTCCTCCCCAGCAGAGACGTGTGCAGGTGGTTGGGGCCTGCCCCTGCGTGTCTGGGCTCCCGTCCACAGCCCCAGCTCAGGGAAGCAGCTCCTCAGCCAAGACCTGTAGGAGGCGCGGGGCGCCCCCGCCTGGAAGCCTAGTGCACAGCATGAGGGAAGCGAGCCTCCTTGGGAGAAGAGGAGGCAGCCCAGATGCGTTGGGCTGCAATCACTGCTTGGGCGGAGCCGAGTGCGCCTCCAGTACGGCAGAGCTCCAGCTCTGCTCAGAGGCCCGATCTGGCAGAGGGCTGGCGTGAGGCTGCTCTGCCCTGGGCGAGTCTTGCCCAGACTTGCCTCGCGGCTAGGCTTCCACTCCAGAAAGGAGCGGGCTGCGCGATACTGGGAGATGCTACTGGCGCCTTCCTGGCCTCAGCTCCACTCCTGCCTTGCCTTTGCACCTAGTCCCCAGGCGTTCTTGTGGAGGGCTTAGTTGCCGGTGGGTTGCACACTGCCAAGCGCTCCAGCTTGAGGGCTCTAGTAGAGGCAAAGTGAGGGCAACTGAAAGTCTATTCTTACGGTTGCTTGACCGCCCAGACTCAGCACAGCACGGAGAGCACAAGGCTCACAGGGCCTCTGGCTGTGGTCTGCAGCCCCACACACGCTGAGGCTGACTCGGTGAGCGCCCAGAAGGTGCCTGACAGACGTCATTTCCCTAGTGCTCTCCTCCCCAGCAGAGACGTGTGCAGGTGGTTGGGGCCTGCCCCTGCGTGTCTGGGCTCCCGTCCACAGCCCCAGCTCAGGGAAGCTGCTCCTCAGCCAAGACCTGTAGGAGGCGCGGGGCGCCCCCGCCTGGAAGCCTAGTGCACAGCATGAGGGAAGCGAGCCTCCTTGGGAGAAGAGGAGGCAGCCCAGATGCGTGGGGCTGCAATCACTGCTTGGGCGGAGCCGGGTGCGCCTCCAGTACGGCAGAGCTCCAGCTCTGCTCAGAGGCCCGATCTGGCATAGGGCTGGCGTGAGGCTGCTCTGCCCTGGGCGAGTCTTGCCCAGACTTGCCTCGCGGCTAGGCTTCCAGTCCAGAAAGGAGCGGGCTGCGCGAGACTGGGAGATGCTACTGGCGCCTTCCTGGCCTCAACTCCACTCCTGCCTTGCCTTTGCACCTAGTCCCCAGGCGTTCTTGTGGAGGGCTTAGTTGCCGGTGGGTTGCACACTGCCAAGCGCTCCAGCTTGAGGGCTCTAGTAGAGGCAAAGTGAGGGCAACTGGAAGTCTATTCTTACGGTTGCTTGACCGCCCAGACTCAGCACAGCACGGAGAGCACAAGGCTCACAGGGCCCCTGGCTGGGGTCAGCAGCCCCACACACGCGGAGGCTGACTCGGTGAGCGCCCAGAAGGTGCCTGACAGACGTCATTTCCCTAGTGCTCTCCTCCCCAGCAGAGACGTGTGCAGGTGGTTGGGGCCTGCCTCTGCGTGTCTGGGCTCCCGTCCACAGCCCCAGCTCAGGGAAGCAGCTCCTGAGCTAAGACCTGTGGGAGGCGCAGGTGGCCCCGCCTGGCAGCCTAGTTTACAGCATGCGAGAAGCGAGCCTCCTCGGGAGAAGAGAAGGCAGCCTTGCTGTGTGCGGCTGCATTCACTGCTTTGGCGGAGCCGAGTGCGCCTCCAGTACGGCAGAGCTCCAGCTCTGCTCAGAGGCCCGATCTGGCAGAGTTGCTGGCGTGAGGATGCTCTGCCCTGGGCGAGCCTTGCCCAGACTTGCCTCGCGGCTAGGCTTCCAGTCCAGAAAGGAGCGGGCTGCGCGAGACTGGGAGATGCTACTGGCGCCTTCCTGGCCTCAGCTCCACACTTGCCTTGCCTTTGCACCTAGTCCTCAGGCGTTCTTGTGGAGGGCTTAGTTGCCGGTGGGTTGCACACTGCCAAGCGCTCCAGCTTGAGGGCTCTATTAGAGGCAATGGGAGGGCAACTGGAAATCTATTCTTACGGTTGCTTGACCGCCCAGACTCAGCACAGCACGGAGAGCACAAGGCGCACAGGGCCCCTGGCTGGGGTCTGCAGCCCCACACACGCTGAGGCTGACTCGGTGAGCGCCCAGAAGGTGCCTGACAGACGTCATTTCCCTAGTGCTCTCCTCCCCAGCAGAGACGTGTGCAGTTGGTTGGGGCCTGCCCCTGCGTATCTGGGCTCCCGTCCACAGCCCCAGCTCAGGGAAGCAGCTCCTCAGCCAAGACCTGTAGGAGGCGCGGGGCGCCCCCGCCTGGAAGCCTAGTGCACAGCATGAGGGAAGTGAGCCTCCTTGGGAGAAGAGGAGGCAGCCCAGATGAGTGGGGCTGCATTCACTGCTTTGGCGGAGCCGAGTGCGCCTCCAGTACGGCAGAGCTCCAGCTCTGCTCAGAGGCCCGATCTGGCAGAGTTGCTGGCGTGAGGCTGCTCTGCCCTGGGTGAGCCTTGCCCAAACTTGCCTCGCGGCTAGGCTTCCAGTCCAGAAAGGAGCGGGCTGCGCGAGACTGGGAGATGCTACTGGCGCCTTCCTGGCCTCAGCTCCACTCCTGCCTTGTCTTTGCACCTAGTCCCCAGGCGTTCTTGTGGAGGGCTTAGTTGCCGGTGGGTTGCACACTGCCAAGCGCTCCAGCTTGAGGGCTCTAGTAGAGGCAAAGTGAGGGCAACTGAAAGTCTATTCTTACGATTGCTTGACCGCCCAGACTCAGCACAGCACGGAGAGCACAAGGCTCACAGGGCCTCTGGCTGTGGTCTGCAGCCCCACACACGCTGAGGCTGACACGGTGAGCGCCCAGAAGGTGCCTGACAGACGTCATTTCCCGAGTGCTCTCCTCCCCAGCAGAGACGTGTGCAGGTGGTTGGGGCCTGCCCCTGCGTGTCTGGGCTCCCGTCCACAGCCCCAGCTCAGGGAAGCAGCTCCTGAGCCAGGACCTGTGGGAGGCGCAGGGGGCCCCGCCTGGCAGCCTAGTTTACAGCATGTGGGAAGCGAGCCTCCTCGGGAGAAGAGAAGGCAGCCCTGCTGTGTGCGGCTGCATTCACTGCTTTGGCGGAGCCGAGTGCGCCTCCAGTACGGCAGAGCTCCAGCTCTGCTCAGAGGCCCGATCTGGCAGAGTTGCTGGCGTGAGGCTGCTCTGCCCTGGGTGAGCCTTGCCCAAACTTGCCTCGCGGCTAGGCTTCCAGTCCTGAAAGGAGCGGGCTGCGCGTGACTGGGAGATGCTACTGGCGCCTTCCTGGCCTCAGCTCCACTCCTGCCTTGCCTTTGCACCTAGTCCCCAGGCGTTCTTGTGGAGGGCTTAGTTGCCGGTGGGTTGCACACTGCCAAGCGCTCCAGCTTGAGGGCTCTAGTAGAGGCAAAGTGAGGGCAACTGGAAGTCTATTCTTACGGTTGCTTGACCGCCCAGACTCAGCACAGCACGGAGAGCACAAGGCTCACCGGGCCCCTGGCTGGGGTCAGCAGCCCCACACACGCGGAGGCTGACTCGGTGAGCGCCCAGAAGGTGCGTGACAGACGTCATTTCCCTAGTGCTCTCCTCCCCAGCAGAGACGTGTGCAGGTGGTTGGGGCCTGCCCCTGCGTGTCTGGGCTCCCGTCCACAGCCCCAGCTCAGGGAAGCAGCTCCTGAGCCAAGACCTGTGGAGGGCGCAGGGGGCCCCGCCTGGAACCCTAGTTTCCAGCATGCGGGAAGCGAGCCTCCTCGGGATAAGAGAAGGCAGCCCTGCTGTGTGCGGCTGCATTCACTGCTTTGGCGGAGCCGAGTGCGCCTCCAGTACGGCAGAGCTCCAGCTCTGCTCAGAGGCCCGATTTGGCAGAGTTGCTGGCGTGAGGCTGCTCTGCCATGGGCGAGGCTTGCCCAAACTTGCCTCGCGGCTAGGCTTCCAGTGCAGAAAGGAGGGGGCTGCGCGAGACTGGGAGATGCTACTGGCGCCTTCCTGGCCTCAGCTCCACTCCTGCCTTGCCTTTGCACCTAGTCCCCAGGCGTTCTTGTGGAGGGCTTAGTTGCCGGTGGGTTGCACACTGCCAAGCGCTCCAGGTTGAGGGCTCTAGTAGAGGCAAAGTGAGGGCAACTGAAAGTCTATTCTTATGGTTGCTTGACCGCCCAGACTCAGCACAGCACGGAGAGCACAAGGCTCACAGGGCCTCTGGCTGTGGTCTGCAGCCCCACACACGCTGAGGCTGACTCGGTGAGCGCCCAGAAGGTGCCTGACAGACGTCATTTCCCGAGTGCTCTCCTCCTCAGCAAAGACGTGTGCAGGTGGTTGGGGCCTGCCCCTGCGTGTCTGGGCTCCCGTCCACAGCCCCAGCTCAGGGAAGCAGCTCCTCAGCCAAGACCTGTAGGAGGCGCGGGGCGCCCCCGCCTGGAAGCCTAGTGCACAGCATGAGGGAAGCGAGCCTCCTTGGGAGAAGAGGAGGCAGCCCAGATGCGTGGGGCTGCAATCACTGCTTGGGCGGAGCCGAGTGCGCCTCCAGTACGGCAGAGCTCCAGCTCTGCTCAGAGGCCCGATCTGGCAGAGTGCTTGCGTGAGGCTGCTCTGCCCTGGGCGAGCCTTGCCCAGACTTGCCTCGCGGCTAGGCTTCCAGTCCAGAAAGGAGCGGGCTGCGCGAGACTGGGAGATGCTACTGGCGCCTTCCTGGCCTCAGCTCCACTCCTGCCTTGCCTTTGCACCTAGTCCCCAGGCGTTCTTGTGGAGGGCTTAGTTGCCGGTGGGTTGGACACTGCCAAGCGCTCCAGCTTGAGGGCTCTATTAGAGGCAAAATGAGGGCAACTGGAAGTCTATTCTTACGGTTGCTTGACCGCCCAGACTAAGCACAGCACGGAGAGCACAAGGCTCACAGGGCCCCTGGCTGGGGTCTGCAGCCCCACACACGCGGAGGCTGACTCGGTGAGCGCCCAGAAGGTGCCTGACAGACGTCATTTCCCTAGTGCTCTCCTCCCCAGCAGAGACGTGTGCAGGTGGTTGGGGCCTGCCCCTGCGTGTCTGGGCTCCCGTCCACAGCCCTAGCTCAGGGAAGCAGCTCCTGAGCCAAGACCTGTGGGAGGCGCAGGGGGCCCCGCCTGGAAGCCTAGTTTCCAG
Organism: Capricornis sumatraensis; assembly: GCF_032405125.1. Classification (NCBI taxonomy): domain Eukaryota; kingdom Metazoa; phylum Chordata; class Mammalia; order Artiodactyla; family Bovidae; genus Capricornis; species Capricornis sumatraensis. Next base: position 51,271 of record NW_027184644.1, read on the forward strand.
CATGTGGGAAGCGAGCCTCCTCGGGAGAAGAGAAGGCAGCCCTGCTGTGTGTGGCTGCATTCACTACTTTGGCGGAGCCGAGGGCGCCTCCAGTACGGCAGAGCTCCAGCTCTGCTCAGAGGCCCGATTTGGCAGAGTGCTGGCGTGAGGCTGCTCTGCCCTGGGCGAGCCTTGCCCAGACTTGCCTCGCGGCTAGGCTTCCAGTCCAGAAAGGAGCGGGCTGCGCGAGACTGGGAGATGCTACTGGCGCCTTCCTGGCCTCAGCTCCACTCCTGCCTTGCCTTTGCACCTAGTCCCCAGGCGTTCTTGTGGAGGGCTTAGTTGCCGGTGGGTTGCACACTGCCAAGCGCTCCAGGTTGAGTGCTCTAGTAGAGGCAAAGTGAGGGCAACTGAAAGTCTAATCTTATGGTTGCTTGACCGCCCAGACTCAGCACAGCACGGAGAGCACAAGGCTCACAGGGCCTCTGGCTGTGGTCTGCAGCCCCACACACGCTGAGGCTGACTCGGTGAGCGCCCAGAAGGTGCCTGACAGACGTCAATTCCCGAGTGCTCTCCTCCCCAGCAGAGACGTGTGCAGGTGTTTGGGGCCTGCCCCTGCGTGTCTGGGCTCCCGTCCACAGCCCCAGCTCAGGGAAGCAGCTCCTCAGCCAAGACCTGTAGGAGGCGCGGGGCGCCCCCGCCTGGAAGCCTAGTGCACAGCATGAGGGAAGCGAGCCTCCTTGGGAGAAGAGGAGACAGCCCAGATGCGTGGGGCTGCAATCACTGCTTGGGCGGAGCCGAGTGCGCCTCCAGTACGGCAGAGCTCCAGCTCTGCTCAGAGGCCCGATCTGGCAGAGTGCTTGCGTGAGGCTGCTCTGCCCTGGGCGAGCCTTGCCCAGACTTGCCTCCCGGCTAGGCTTCCAGTCCAGAAAGGAGCGGGCTGCGCGAGACTGGGAGATGCTACTGGCGCCTTCCTGGCCTCAGCTCCACTCCTGCCTTGCTTTGCACCTAGTCCCCAGGCCTTCTTGTGGAGAACTTAGTTGCCGGTGGGTTGCACACTGCCAAGCGCTCCAGCTTGAGAGCTCTAGTAGAGGCAAAGTGAGGGCAACTGAAATTCTATTCTTACGGTTGCTTGACCGCCCAGACTCAGCACAGCACGGAGAGCACAAGGCTCACAGGGCCTCTGGCTGTGGTCTGCAGCCCCACACACGCTGAGGCTGACTCGGTGAGCGCCCAGAAGGTGCCTGACAGACGTCATTTCCCGAGTGCTCTCCTCCTCAGCAAAGACGTGTGCAGGTGGTTGGGGCCTGCCCCTGCGTGTCTGGGCTCCCGTCCACAGCCCCAGCTCAGGGAAGCAGCTCCTCAGCCAAGACCTGTAGGAGGCGCGGGGCGCCCCCGCCTGGAAGCCTAGTGCACAGCATGAGGGAAGCGAGCCTCCTTGGGAGAAGAGGAGGCAGCCCAGATGCGTGGGGCTGCAATCACTGCTTGGGCGGAGCCGAGTGCGCCTCCAGTACGGCAGAGCTCCAGCTCTGCTCAGAGGCCCGATCTGGCAGAGTGCTTGCGTGAGGCTGCTCTGCCCTGGGCGAGCCTTGCCCAGACTTGCCTCGCGGCTAGGCTTCCAGTCCAGAAAGGAGCGGGCTGCGCGAGACTGGGAGATGCTACTGGCGCCTTCCTGGCCTCAGCTCCACTCCTGCCTTGCCTTTGCACCTAGTCCCCAGGCGTTCTTGTGGAGGGCTTAGTTGCCGGTGGGTTGGACACTGCCAAGCGCTCCAGCTTGAGGGCTCTATTAGAGGCAAAATGAGGGCAACTGGAAGTCTATTCTTACGGTTGCTTGACCGCCCAGACTAAGCACAGCACGGAGAGCACAAGGCTCACAGGGCCCCTGGCTGGGGTCTGCAGCCCCACACACGCGGAGGCTGACTCGGTGAGCGCCCAGAAGGTGCCTGACAGACGTCATTTCCCTAGTGCTCTCCTCCCCAGCAGAGACGTGTGCAGGTGGTTGGGGCCTGCCCCTGCGTGTCTGGGCTCCCGTCCACAGCCCTAGCTCAGGGAAGCAGCTCCTGAGCCAAGACCTGTGGGAGGCGCAGGGGGCCCCGCCTGGAAGCCTAGTTTCCAGCATGTGGGAAGCGAGCCTCCTCGGGAGAAGAGAAGGCAGCCCTGCTGTGTGTGGCTGCATTCACTACTTTGGCGGAGCCGAGGGCGCCTCCAGTACGGCAGAGCTCCAGCTCTGCTCAGAGGCCCGATTTGGCAGAGTGCTGGCGTGAGGCTGCTCTGCCCTGGGCGAGCCTTGCCCAGACTTGCCTCGCGGCTAGGCTTCCAGTCCAGAAAGGAGCGGGCTGCGCGAGACTGGGAGATGCTACTGGCGCCTTCCTGGCCTCAGCTCCACTCCTGCCTTGCCTTTGCACCTAGTCCCCAGGCGTTCTTGTGGAGGGCTTAGTTGCCGGTGGGTTGCACACTGCCAAGCGCTCCAGGTTGAGTGCTCTAGTAGAGGCAAAGTGAGGGCAACTGAAAGTCTAATCTTATGGTTGCTTGACCGCCCAGACTCAGCACAGCACGGAGAGCACAAGGCTCACAGGGCCTCTGGCTGTGGTCTGCAGCCCCACACACGCTGAGGCTGACTCGGTGAGCGCCCAGAAGGTGCCTGACAGACGTCAATTCCCGAGTGCTCTCCTCCCCAGCAGAGACGTGTGCAGGTGTTTGGGGCCTGCCCCTGCGTGTCTGGGCTCCCGTCCACAGCCCCAGCTCAGGGAAGCAGCTCCTCAGCCAAGACCTGTAGGAGGCGCGGGGCGCCCCCGCCTGGAAGCCTAGTGCACAGCATGAGGGAAGCGAGCCTCCTTGGGAGAAGAGGAGACAGCCCAGATGCGTGGGGCTGCAATCACTGCTTGGGCGGAGCCGAGTGCGCCTCCAGTACGGCAGAGCTCCAGCTCTGCTCAGAGGCCCGATCTGGCAGAGTGCTTGCGTGAGGCTGCTCTGCCCTGGGCGAGCCTTGCCCAGACTTGCCTCCCGGCTAGGCTTCCAGTCCAGAAAGGAGCGGGCTGCGCGAGACTGGGAGATGCTACTGGCGCCTTCCTGGCCTCAGCTCCACTCCTGCCTTGCTTTGCACCTAGTCCCCAGGCCTTCTTGTGGAGAACTTAGTTGCCGGTGGGTTGCACACTGCCAAGCGCTCCAGCTTGAGAGCTCTAGTAGAGGCAAAGTGAGGGCAACTGAAATTCTATTCTTACGGTTGCTTGACCGCCCAGACTCAGCACAGCACGGAGAGCACAAGGCTCACAGGGCCTCTGGCTGTGGTCTGCAGCCCCACACACGCTGAGGCTGACTCGGTGAGCGCCCAGAAGGTGCCTGACAGACGTCATTTCCCTAGTGCTCTCCTCCCCAGCAGAGACGTGTGCAGGTGGTTGGGGCCTGCCTCTGCGTGTCTGGGCTCGCGTCCACAGCCCCAGCTCAGGGAAGCAGCTCCTGAGCCAAGACCAGTGGGAGGCGCAGGGGGCCCCGCCTGGCAGCCTAGTTTACAGCATGTGGGAAGCGAGCCTCCTCGGGAGAAGAGAAGGCAGCCCTGCTGTGTGCGACTGCATTCACTGCTTTGGCGGAGCCGAGTGCGCCTCCAGTACGGCAGAGCTCCAGCTCTGCTCAGAGGCCCGATCTGGCAGAGTTGCTGGCGTGAGGCTGCTCTGCCAAGGGCGAGCCTTGCCCAAACGTGCCTCGCGGCTAGGCTTCCAGTCCAGAAAGGAGCGGGCTGCGCGAGACTGGGAGATGCTACTGGCGCCTTCCTGGCCTCAGCTCCACTCCTGCCTTGCCTTTGCACCTAGTCCCCAGGCGTTCTTGTGGAGGGCTTAGTTGCCGGTGGGTTGCACACTGCCAAGCGCTCCAGCTTGAGGGCTCTATTAGAGGCAAAATGAGGGCAACTGGAAGTCTATTCTTACGGTTGCTTGACCGCCCAGACTCAGCACAGCACGGAGAGCACAAGGCTCACAGGGCCCCTGGCTGGGGTCTGCAGCCCCACACACGCGGAGGCTGACTCGGTGAGCGCCCAGAAGGTGCCTGACAGACGTCATTTCCCTAGTGCTCTCCTCCCCAGCAGAGACGTGTGCAGGTGGTTGGGGCCTGCCCCTGCGTGTCTGGGCTCCCGTCCACAGCCCCAGCTCAGGGAAGCAGCTCCTCAGCCAAGACCTGTAGGAGGCGCGGGGCGCCCCCGCCTGGAAGCCTAGTGCACAGCATGAGGGAAGCGAGCCTCCTTGGGAGAAGAGGAGGCAGCCCAGATGCGTGGGGCTGCAATCACTGCTTTGGCGGAGCCGAGTGCGCCTCCAGTACGGCAGAGCTCCAGCTCTGCTCAGAGGCCCGATCTGGCAGAGTGCTGGCGTGAGGCTGCTCTGCCCTGGGCGAGCCTTGCCCAGACTTGCTTCGCGGCTAGGCTTCCAGTCGAGAAAGGAGCGGGCTGCGCGAGACTGGGAGATGCTACTGGCGCCTTCCTGGCCTCAGCTCCACTCTTCCTTGCCTTTGCACCTAGTCCTCAGGCGTTCTTGTGGAGGGCTTAGTTGCCGGTGGGTTGCACACTGCCAAGCGCTCGAGCTGGAGGGCTCTATTAGAGGCAATGGGAGGGCAACTGGAAATCTATTCTTACGGTTGCTTGACCGCCCAGACTCAGCACAGCACGGAGAGCACAAGGTTCACAGGGCCCTTGGCTGGGGTCTGCAGCCCCACACACGCTGAGTCTGACTCGGTGAGCGCCCAGAAGGTGCCTGACAAACGTCATTTCCCTAGTGCTCTCCTCCCCAGCAGAGACGTGTGCAGTTGGTTGGGGCCTGCCTCTGCGTGTCTGGGCTCCCGTCCACAGCCCCAGCTCAGGGAAGCAGCTCCTCAGCCAAGACCTGTAGGAGGCGCGGGGCGCCCCCGCCTGGAAGCCTAGTGCACAGCATGAGGGAAGCGAGCCTCCTTGGTAGAAGAGGAGGCAGCCCAGATGCGTGGGGCTGCAATCACTGCTTGGGCGGAGCCGAGTGCGCCTCCAGTACGGCAGAGCTCCAGCTCTGCTCAGAGGCCCGATCTGGCAGAGTTGCTGGCGTGAGGCTGCTCTGCCATGGGCGAGGCTTGCCCAAACTTGCCTCGTGGCTAGGCTTCCAGTGCACAAAGGAGGGGGCTGCGCGAGACTGGGAGATTCTACTGGCGCCTTCCTGGCCTCAGCTCCACTCCTGCCTTGCCTTTGCACCTAGTCCCCAGGCATTCTTGTGGAGGGCTTAGTTGCCGGTGGGTTGGACACTGCCAAGCGCTCCAGCTTGAGGGCTCTATTAGAGGCAAAATGAGGGCAACTGGAAGTCTATTCTTACGGTTGCTTGACCGCCCAGACTCAGCACAGCACGGAGAGCACAAGGCTCACAGGGCCCCTGGCTGGGGTCTGCAGCCCCACACACGCGGAGGCTGACTCGGTGAGCGCCCAGAAGGTGCCTGACAGACGTCATTTCCCTAGTGCTCTCCTCCCCAGCAGAGACGTGTGCAGGTGGTTGGGGCCTGCCCCTGCGTGTCTGGGCTCCCGTCCACAGCCCCAGCTCAGGGAAGCAGCTCCTGAGCCAAGACCTGTGGGAGGCGCAGGGGGCCCCGCCTGGAAGCCTAGTTTCCAGCATGTCGGAAGCGAACCTCCTCGGGAGAAGAGAAGGCAGCCCTGCTGTGTGTGGCTGCATTCACTACTTTGGCGGAGCCGAGTGCGCCTCCAGTACGGCAGAGCTCCAGCTCTGCTCAGAGGCCCGATCTGGCAGAGTGCTGGCGTGAGGCTGCTCTGCCCTGGGCGAGCCTTGCCCAGACTTGCCTCGGGGCTAGGCTTCCAGTCCAGAAAGGAGCGGGCTGCGCGAGACTGGGAGATGCTACTGGCGCCTTCCTGGCCTCAGCTCCACTCTTGCCTTGCCTTTGCACCTAGTCCTCATGCGTTCTTGTGGAGGGCTTAGTTGCCGGTGGGTTGCACACTGCCAAGCGCTCCAGCTTGAGGGCTCTATTAGAGGCAATGGGAGGGCAACTGCAGGGCTCCTCCAGCCGTTACTTGACCGCCCAGACTCAGCACAGCACGGAGAGCACAAGGCTCACAGGGCCTCTGGCTGTGGTCTGCAACCCCACACACGCGGAGGCTGACTCGGTGAGCGCCCAGAAGGTGCCTGTCAGACGTCATTTCCCTAGTGCTCTCCTCCCCAGCAGAGACGTGTGCAGGTGGTTGGGGCCTGCCTCTGCGTGTCTGGGCTCCCGTCCACAGCCCCAGCTCAGGGAAGCAGCTCCTGAGCCAAGACCTGTGGGAGGCGCAGGGGGCCCCTCCTGGCAGCCTAGTTTACAGCATGTGGGAAGCGAGCCTCCTCGGGAGAAGAGAAGGCAGCCCTGCTGTGTGCGGCTGCATTCACTGCTTTGGCGGAGCCGAGTGCGCCTCCAGTACGGCAGAGCTCCAGCTCTGCTCAGAGGCCCGATCTGGCAGAGTTGCTGGCGTGAGGCTGCTCTGCCCTGGGCGAGCCTTGCCCAAACTTGCCTCGCGGCTAGGCTTCCAGTCCAGAAAGGAGCGGGCTGCGCGAGACTGGGAGATGCTACTGGCGCCTTCCTGGCCTCAGCTCCACTCCTGCCTTGCCTTTGCACCTAGTCCCCAGGCGTTCTTGTGGAGGTCTTAGTTGCCGGTGGGTTGCACACTGCCAAGCGCTCCAGCTTGAGGGCTCTAGTAGAGGCAAAGTGAGGGCAACTGAAAGTCTATTCTTACGATTGCTTGACCGCCCAGACTCAGCACAGCACGGAGAGCACAAGGCTCACAGGGCCTCTGGCTGTGGTCTGCAGCCCCACACACGCTGAGGCTGACTCGGTGAGCACCCAGAAGGTGCCTGACAGACGTCATTTCCCTAGTGCTCTCCTCCCCAGCAGAGACGTGTGCAGGTGGTTGGGGCCTGCCCCTGCGTGTCTGGGCTCCCGTCCACAGCCCCAGCTCAGGGAAGCAGCTCGTCAGCCAAGACCTGTAGGAGGCGCGTGGCGCCCCCGCCTGGAAGCCTAGTGCACAGCATGAGGGAAGCGAGCCTCCTTGGGAGAAGAGGAGGCAGCCCAGATGCGTGGGGCTGCAATCACTGCTTGGGCGGAGCCGAGTGCGCCTCCAGTACGGCAGAGCTCCAGCTCTGCTCAGAGGCCCGATCTGGCAGAGGGCTGGCGTGAGGCTGCTCTGCCCTGGGCGAGTCTTGCCCAGACTTGCCTCGCGGCTAGGCTTCCAGTCCAGAAAGGAGCGGGCTGCGCGAGACTGGGAGATGCTACTGGCGCCTTCCTGGCCTCAGCTCCACTCCTGCCTTGCCTTTGCACCTAGTCCCCAGGCGTTCTTGTGGAGGGCTTAGTTGCCGGTGGGTTGCACACTGCCAAGCGCTCCAGCTTGAGGGCTCTATTAGAGGCAAAGTGAGGGCAACTGGAAGTCTATTCTTACGGTTGCTTGACCGCCCAGACTCAGCACAGCCCGGAGAGCACAAGGCTCACAGGGCCCCTGGCTGGGGTCTGCAGCCCCACACACGCGGAGGCTGACTCGGTGAGCGCCCAGAAGGAGCCTGACAGACGTCATTTCCCTAGTGCTCTCCTCCCCAGCAGAGACGTGTGCAGGTGGTTGGGGCCTGCCCCTGCGTGTCTGGGCTCCCGTCCACAGCCCCAGCTCAGGGAAGCAGCTCCTGAGCCAAGAGCTGTGGAGGTCGCAGGGGGCCCCGCCTGGAAGCCTAGTTTACAGCATGCGGGAAGCGAGCCTCCTCGGGAGAAGAGAAGGCAGCCCTGCTGTGTGCGGCTGCATTCACTGCTTTGGCGGAGCCGAGTGCGCCTCCAGTACGGCAGAGCTCCAGCTCTGCTCAGAGGCCCGATCTGGCAGAGTTGCTGGCGTGAGGCTGATCTGCCCTGGGCGAGCCTTGCCCAGACTTGCCTCGCGGCTAGGCTTCCAGTCCAGAAAGGAGCGGGCTGCGCGAGACTGGGAGATGCTACTGGCGCCTTCCTGGCCTCAGCACCACTCCTGCCTTACCTTTGCACCTAGTCCTCAGGCGTCCTTGTGGAGGGCTTAGTTGCCGGTGGGTTGCACACTGCCAAGCGCTCCAGCAGAGAGGGCTCTATTAGAGGCAATGGGAGGGCAACTGCAGGGCTCCTCCAGCGGTTGCTTGACCGCCCAGACTCAGCACAGCACGGAGAGCACAAGGCTCACAGGGCCTCTGGCTGTGGTCTGCAGCCCCACACACGCTGAGGCTGACTCGGTGAGCGCCCAGAAGGTGCCTGACAGACGTCATTTCCCTAGTGCTCTCCTCCCCAGCAGAGACGTGTGCAGGTGGTTGGGGCCTGCCCCTGCGTGTCTGGGCTCCCGTCCACAGCCCCAGCTCAGGGAAGCAGCTCCTCAGCCAAGACCTGTAGGAGGCGCGGGGCGCCCCCGCCTGGAAGCCTAGTGCACAGCATGAGGGAAGCGAGCCTCCTTGAGAGAAGAGGAGGCAGCCCAGATGCGTGGGGCTGCAATCACTCCTTGGGCGGAGCCGAGTGCGCCTCCAGTACGGCAGAGCTCCAGCTCTGCTCAGAGGCCCGATCTGGCAGAGGGCTGTCGTGAGGCTGCTCTGCCCTGGGCGAGCCTTGCCCAGACTTGCCTCGCGGCTAGGCTTCCAGTCCAGAAAGGAGCGGGCTGCGCGAGACTGGGAGATGCTACTGGCGCCTTCGTGGCCTCAGCTCTACTCCTGCCTTGCCTTTGCACCTAGTCCCCAGGCGTTCTTGTGGAGGGCTTAGTTGCCGGTGGGTTGCACACTGCCAAGCGCTCCAGCTTGAGGGCTCTAGTAGAGGCAAAGTGAGGGCAACTGGAAGTCTATTCTTACGGTTGCTTGACCGCCCAGACTCAGCACAGCACGGAGAGCACAAGGCTCACAGGGCCTCTGGCTGTGGTCTGCAGCCCCACACACGCTGAGGCTGACTCGGTGAGCGCCCAGAAGGTGCCTGACAGACGTCATTTCCCTAGTGCTCTCCTCCCCAGCAGAGACGTGTGCAGGTGGTTGGGGCCTGCCCCTGCGTGTCTGGGCTCCCGTCCACAGCCCCAGCTCAGGGAAGCAGCTCCTCAGCCAAGACCTGTAGGAGGCGCGGGGCGCCCCCGCCTGGAAGCCTAGTGCACAGCATGAGAGAAGCGAGCCTCCTTGGGAGAAGAGGAGGCAGCCCAGATGCGTGGGGCTGCAATCACTGCTTGGGCGGAGCCGAGTGCGCCTCCAGTACGGCAGAGCTCCAGCTCTGCTCAGAGACCCGATTTGGCAGAGTGCTGGCGTGAGGCTGCTCTGCCCTGGGCGAGCCTTGCCCAGACTTGCCTCGCGGCTAGGCTTCCAGTCCAGAAAGGAGCGGGCTGCGCGAGACTGGGAGATGCTACTGGCGCCTTCCTGGCCTCAGCTCCACTCCTGCCTTTCCTTTGCACCTAGTCCCCAGGCGTTCTTGTGGAGAACTTAGTTGCCGGTGGGTTGCACACTGCCAAGCGCTCCAGCTTGAGGGCTCTAGTAGAGGCAAAGTGAGGGCAACTGAATTTCTATTCTTATGGTTGCTTGACCGCCCAGACTCAGCACAGCACGGAGAGCACAAGGCTCACAGGGCCTCTGGCTGTGGTCTGCAACCCCACACACGCTGAGGCTGACTCGGTGAGCGCCCAGAAGGTGCCTGACAGACGTCATTTCCCTAGTGCTCTCCTCCCCAGCAGAGACGTGTGCAGGTGGTTGGGGCCTGCCCCTGCGTGTCTGGGCTCCCGTCCACAGCCCCAGCTCAGGGAAGCAGCTCCTCAGCCAAGACCTGTAGGAGGCGCGGGGCGCCCCCGCCTGGAAGCCTAGTGCACAGCATGAGGGATGCGAGCCTCCTTGAGAGAAGAGGAGGCAGCCCAGATGCGTGGGGCTGCAATCACAGCTTGGGCGGAGCCGAGTGCGCCTCCAGTACGGCAGAGCTCCAGCTCTGCTCAGAGGCCCGATCTGGCAGAGGGCTGGCGTGAGGCTGCTCTGCCCTGGGCGAGCCTTGCCCAGACTTGCCTCGAGGCTAGGCTTCCAGTCCAGAAAGGAGCGGGCTGCGCGAGACTGGCAGATGCTACTGGCGCCTTCCTGGCCTCAGCTCCACTCCTGCCTTGCCTTTGCACCTAGTCCCCAGGCGTTCTTGTGGAGGGCTTAGTTGCCGGTGGGTTGCACACTGCCAAGCGCTCCAGCTTGAGGGCTCTAGTAGAGGCAAAGTGAGGGCAACTGAAAGTCTATTCTTACGGTTGCTTGACCGCCCAGACTCAGCACAGCACGGAGAGCACAAGGCTCACAGGGCCTCTGGCTGTGGTCTGCAACCCCACACACGCGGAGGCGGACTCAGTGAGCGCCCAGAAGGTGCCTGACAGACGTCATTTCCCTAGTGCTCTCCTCCCCAGCAGAGACGTGTGCAGGTGGTTGGGGCCTGCCTCTGCGTGTCTGGGCTCCCGTCCACAGCCCCAGCTCAGGGAAGCAGCTCCTGAGCCAAGACCTGTGGGAGGCGCAGGGGGCCCCGCCTGGCAGCCTAGTTTACAGCATGTGGGAAGCGAGCCTCCTCGGGAGAAGAGAAGGCAGCCCTGCTGTGTGCGGCTGCATTCACTGCTTTGGAGGAGCCGAGTGCGCCTCCAGTACGGCAGAGCTCCAGCTCTGCTCAGAGGCCCGATCTGGCAGAGTTGCTGGCGTGAGGCTGATCTGCCCTGGGCGAGCCTTGCCCAGACTTGCCTCGCGGCTAGGCTTCCAGTCCAGAAAGGAGCGGGCTGCGCGAGACTGGGAGATGCTACTGGCGCCTTCCTGGCCTCAGCACCACTCCTGCCTTACCTTTGCACCTAGTCCTCAGGCGTTCTTGTGGAGGGCTTAGTTGCCAGTGGGTTGCACACTGCCAAGCGCTCCAGCAGAGAGGGCTCTATTAGAGGCAATGGGAGGGCAACTGCAGGGCTCCTCCAGCGGTTGCTTGACCGCCCAGACTCAGCACAGCACGGAGAGCACAAGGCTCACAGGGCCTCTGGCTGTGGTCTGCAGCCCCACACACGCTGAGGCTGACTCGGTGAGCGCCCAGAAGGTGCCTGACAGACGTCATTTCCCTAGTGCTCTCCTCCCCAGCAGAGACGTGTGCAGGTGGTTGGGGCCTGCCCCTGCGTGTCTGGGCTCCCGTCCACAGCCCCAGCTCAGGGAAGCAGCTCCTCAGCCAAGACCTGTAGGAGGCGCGGGGCGCCCCCGCCTGGAAGCCTAGTGCACAGCATGAGGGAAGCGAGCCTCCTTGAGAGAAGAGGAGGCAGCCCAGATGCGTGGGGCTGCAATCACTCCTTGGGCGGAGCCGAGTGCGCCTCCAGTACGGCAGAGCTCCAGCTCTGCTCAGAGGCCCGATCTGGCAGAGGGCTGGCGTGAGGCTGCTCTGCCCTGGGCGAGCCTTGCCCAGACTTGCCTCGCGGCTAGGCTTCCAGTCCAGAAAGGAGCGGGCTGCGCGAGACTGGGAGATGCTACTGGCGCCTTCGTGGCCTCAGCTCCACTCCTGCCTTGCCTTTGCACCTAGTCCCCAGGCGTTCTTGTGGAGGGCTTAGTTGCCGGTGGGTTGCACACTGCCAAGCGCTCCAGCTTGAGGGCTCTAGTAGAGGCAAAGTGAGGGCAACTGGAAGTCTATTCTTACGGTTGCTTGACCGCCCAGACTCAGCACAGCACGGAGAGCACAAGGCTCACAGGGCCTCTGGCTGTGGTCTGCAGCCCCACACACGCTGAGGCTGACTCGGTGAGCGCCCAGAAGGTGCCTGACAGACGTCATTTCCCTAGTGCTCTCCTCCCCAGCAGAGACGTGTGCAGGTGGTTGGGGCCTGCCCCTGCGTGTCTGGGCTCCCGTCCACAGCCCCAGCTCAGGGAAGCAGCTCCTCAGCCAAGACCTGTAGGAGGCGCGGGGCGCCCCCGCCTGGAAGCCTAGTGCACAGCATGAGAGAAGCGAGCCTCCTTGGGAGAAGAGGAGGCAGCCCAGATGCCTGGGGCTGCAATCACTGCTTGGGCGGAGCCGAGTGCGCCTCCAGTACGGCAGAGCTCCAGCTCTGCTCAGAGACCCGATTTGGCAGAGTGCTGGCGTGAGGCTGCTCTGCCCTGGGCGAGCCTTGCCCAGACTTGCCTCGCGGCTAGGCTTCCAGTCCAGAAAGGAGCGGGCTGCGCGAGACTGGGAGATGCTACTGGCGCCTTCCTGGCCTCAGCTCCACTCCTGCCTTTCCTTTCCACATAGTCCCCAGGCGTTCTTGTGGAGAACTTAGTTGCCGGTGGGTTGCACACTGCCAAGCGCTCCAGCTTGAGGGCTCTAGTAGAGGCAAAGTGAGGGCAACTGAAATTCTATTCTTATGGTTGCTTGACCGCCCAGACTCAGCACAGCACGGAGAGCACAAGGCTCACAGGGCCTCTGGCTGTGGTCTGCAACCCCACACACGCTGAGGCTGACTCGGTGAGCGCCCAGAAGGTGCCTGACAGACGTCATTTCCCTAGTGCTCTCCTCCCCAGCAGAGACGTGTGCAGGTGGTTGGGGCCTGCCCCTGCGTGTCTGGGCTCCCGTCCACAGCCCCAGCTCAGGGAAGCAGCTCCTCAGCCAAGACCTGTAGGAGGCGCGGGGCGCCCCCGCCTGGAAGCCTAGTGCACAGCATGAGGGATGCGAGCCTCCTTGAGAGAAGAGGAGGCAGCCCAGATGCGTGGGGCTGCAATCACAGCTTGGGCGGAGCCGAGTGCGCCTCCAGTACGGCAGAGCTCCAGCTCTGCTCAGAGGCCCGATCTGGCAGAGGGCTGGCGTGAGGCTGCTCTGCCCTGGGCGAGCCTTGCCCAGACTTGCCTCGAGGCTAGGCTTCCAGTCCAGAAAGGAGCGGGCTGCGCGAGACTGGCAGATGCTACTGGCGCCTTCCTGGCCTCAGCTCCACTCCTGCCTTGCCTTTGCACCTAGTCCTCAGGCGTTCTTGTGGAGGGCTTAGTTGCCGGTGGGTTGCACACTGCCAAGCGCTCCAGCTTGAGGGCTCTAGTAGAGGCAAAGTGAGGGCAACTGAAAGTCTATTCTTACGGTTGCTTGACCGCCCAGACTCAGCACAGCACGGAGAGCACAAGGCTCACAGGGCCTCTGGCTGTGGTGTGCAACCCCACACACGCGGAGGCGGACTCAGTGAGCGCCCAGAAGGTGCCTGACAGACGTCATTTCCCTAGTGCTCTCCTCCCCAGCAGAGACGTGTGCAGGTGGTTGGGGCCTGCCTCTGCGTGTCTGGGCTCCCGTCCACAGCCCCAGCTCAGGGAAGCAGCTCCTGAGCCAAGACCTGTGGGAGGCGCAGGGGGCCCCGCCTGGCAGCCTAGTTTACAGCATGTGGGAAGCGAGCCTCCTCGGGAGAAGAGAAGGCAGCCCTGCTGTGTGCGGCTGCATTCACTGCTTTGGCGGAGCCGAGTGCGCCTCCAGTACGGCAGAGCTCCAGCTCTGCTCAGACGCCCGATCTGGCAGAGTTGCTGGCGTGAGGCTGATCTGCCCTGGGCGAGCCTTGCCCAGACTTGCCTCGCGGCTAGGCTTCCAGTCCAGAAAGGAGCGGGCTGCGCGAGACTGGGAGATGCTACTGGCGCCTTCCTGGCCTCAGCACCACTCCTGCCTTACCTTTGCACCTAGTCCTTAGGCGTTCTTGTGGAGGGCTTAGTTGCCGGTGGGTTGCACACTGCCAAGCGCTCCGGCAGAGAGGGCTCTATTAGAGGCAATGGGAGGGCAACTGCAGGGCTCCTCCAGCGGTTGCTTGACCGCCCAGACTCAGCACAGCACGGAGAGCACAAGGCTCACAGGGCCTCTGGCTGTGGTCTGCAGCCCCACACACGCTGAGGCTGACTCGGTGAGCGCCCAGAAGGTGCCTGACAGACGTCATTTCCCTAGTGCTCTCCTCCCCAGCAGAGACGTGTGCAGGTGGTTGGGGCCTGCCCCTGCGTGTCTGGGCTCCCGTCCACAGCCCCAGCTCAGGGAAGCAGCTCCTCAGCCAAGACCTGTAGGAGGCGCGGGGCGCCCCCGCCTGGAAGCCTAGTGCACAGCATGAGGGAAGCGAGCCTCCTTGAGAGAAGAGGAGGCAGCCCAGATGCGTGGGGCTGCAATCACTCCTTGGGCGGAGCCGAGTGCGCCTCCAGTACGGCAGAGCTCCAGCTCTGCTCAGAGGCCCGATCTGGCAGAGGGATGGCGTGAGGCTGCTCTGCCCTGGGCGAGCCTTGCCCAGACTTGCCTCGCGGCTAGGCTTCCAGTCCAGAAAGGAGCGGGCTGCGCGAGACTGGGAGATGCTACTGGCGCCTTCCTGGCCTCAGCTCCACTCCTGCCTTGCCTTTGCACCTAGTCCCCAGGCGTTCTTGTGGAGGGCTTAGTTGCCGGTGGGTTGCACACTGCCAAGCGCTCCAGCTTGAGGGCTCTAGTAGAGGCAAAGTGAGGGCAACTGGAAGTCTATTCTTACGGTTGCTTGACCGCCCAGACTTAGCACAGCACGGAGAGCACAAGGCTCACAGGGTCTCTGGCTGTGGTCTGCAGCCCCACACACGCTGAGGCTGACTCGGTGAGCGCCCAGAAGGTGCCTGACAGACGTCATTTCCCTAGTGCTCTCCTCCCCAGCAGAGACGTGTGCAGGTGGTTGGGGCCTGCCCCTGCGTGTCTGGGCTCCCGTCCACAGCCCCAGCTCAGGGAGGCAGCTCCTCAGCCAAGACCTGTAGGAGGCGCGGGGCGCCCCCGACTGGAAGCCTAGTGCACAGCATGAGAGAAGCGAGCCTCCTTGGGAGAAGAGGAGGCAGCCCAGATGCGTGGGGCTGCAATCACTGCTTGGGCGGAGCCGAGTGCGCCTCCAGTACGGCAGAGCTCCAGCTCTGCTCAGAGGCCCGATCTGGCAGAGTGCTGGCGTGAGGCTGCTCTGCCCTGGGCGAGCCTTGCCCAGACTTGCCTCGGGGCTAGGCTTCCAGTCCAGAAAGGAGCGGGCTGCGCGAGACTGGGAGATGCTACTGGCGCCTTCCTGGCCTCAGCTCCACTCTTGCCTTGCCTTTGCACCTAGTCCTCAGGCGTTCTTGTGGAGGGCTTAGTTGCCGGTGGGTTGCACACTGCCAAGCGCTCCAGCTTGAGGGTTCTATTAGAGGCAATGGGAGGGCAACTGCAGGGCTCCTCCAGCCGTTAGTTGAACGCCCAGACTCAGCACAGCACGGAGAGCACAAGGCTCACAGGGCCTCTGGCTGTGGTCTGCAACCCCACACACGCGGAGGCTGACTCGGTGAGCGCCCAGAAGGTGCCTGTCAGACGTCATTTCCCTAGTGCTCTCCTCCCCAGCAGAGACGTGTGCAGGTGGTTGGGGCCTGCCTCTGCGTGTCTGGGCTCCCGTCCACAGCCCCAGCTCAGGGAAGCAGCTCCTGAGCCAAGACCTGTGGGAGGCGCAGGGGGCCCCTCCTGGCAGCCTAGTTTACAGCATGTGGAAAGCGAGCCTCCTCGGGAGAAGAGAAGGCAGCCCTGCTGTGTGCGGCTGCATTCACTGCTTTGGCGGAGCCGAGTGCGCCTCCAGTACGGCAGAGCTCCAGCTCTGCTCAGAGGCCCGATCTGGCAGAGTTGCTGGCGTGAGGCTGCTCTGCCCTGGGCGAGCCTTGCCCAAAATTGCCTCGCGGCTAGGCTTCCAGTCCAGAAAGGAGCGGGCTGCGCGAGACTGGGAGATGCTACTGGCGCCTTCCTGGCCTCAGCTCCACTCTTGCCTTGCCTTTGCACCTAGTCCCCAGGCGTTCTTGTGGAGGGCTTAGTTGCCGGTGGGTTGCACACTGCCAAGCGCTCCAGCTTGAGGGCTCTAGTAGAGGCAAAGTGAGGGCAACTGAAAGTCTATTCTTACGATTGCTTGACCGCCCAGACTCAGCACAGCACGGAGAGCACAAGGCTCACAGGGCCTCTGGCTGTGGTCTGCAGCCCCACACACGCTGAGGCTGACTCGGTGAGCACCCAGAAGGTGCCTGACAGACGTCATTTCCCTAGTGCTCTCCTCCCCAGCAGAGACGTGTGCAGGTGGTTGGGGCCTGCCCCTGCGTGTCTGGGCTCCCGTCCACAGCCCCAGCTCAGGGAAGCAGCTCCTCAGCCAAGACCTGTAGGAGGGGCGGGGCGCCCCCGCCTGGAAGCCTAGTGCACAGCATGAGGGAAGCGAGCCTCCTTGGGAGAAGAGGAGGCAGCCCAGATGCGTGGGGCTGCAATCACTGCTTGGGCGGAGCCGAGTGCGCCTCCAGTACGGCAGAGCTCCAGCTCTGCTCAGAGGCGCGATCTGGCAGAGTGCTTGCGTGAGGCTGCTCTGCCCTGGGCGAGCCTTGCCCAGACTTGCCTCGCGGCTAGGCTTCCAGTCCAGAAAGGAGCGGGCTGCGCGAGACTGGGAGATGCTACTGGCGCCTTCCTGGCCTCAGCTCCACTCCTGCCTTGCTTTGCACCTAGTCCCCAGGCCTTCTTGTGGAGAACATAGTTGCCGGTGGGTTGCACACTGCCAAGCGCTCCAGCTTGAGGGCTCTAGTAGAGGCAAAGTGAGGGCAACTGAAATTCTATTCTTACAGTTGCTTGACCGCCCAGACTCAGCACAGCACGGAGAGCACAAGGCTCACAGGGCCTCTGGCTGTGGTCTGCAACCCCACACACGCGGAGGCTGACTCGGTGAGCGCCCAGAATGTGCCTGACAGACGTCATTTCCCTAGTGCTCTCCTCCGAAGCAGAGACGTGTGCAGGTGGTTGGGGCCTGCCTCTGCGTGTCTGGGCTCCCGTTCACAGCCCCAGCTCAGGGAAGCAGCTCCTGAGCCAAGACCAGTGGGAGGCGCAGGGGGCCCCGCCTGGCAGCCTAGTTTACAGCATGTGGGAAGCGAGCCTCCTCGGGAGAAGAGAAGGCAGCCCTGCTGTGTGCGGCTGCATTCACTGCTTTGGCGGAGCCGAGTGCGCCTCCAGTACGGCAGAGCTCCAGCTCTGCTCAGAGGCCCGATCTGGCAGAATTGCTGGCGTGAGGCTGCTTTGCCATGGGCGAGCCTTGCCCAAACTTGCCTCGCGGCTAGGCTTCCAGTCCAGAAAGGAGCGGGCTGCGCGAGACTGGGAGATGCTACTGGCGCCTTCCTGGCCTCAGCTCCACTCCTGCCTTGCCTTTGCACCTAGTCCCCAGGCATTCCTGTGGAGGGCTTAGTTGCCGGTGGTTTGGACATTGCCAAGCGCTACAGCTTGAGGGCTCTATTAGAGGCAAAATGAGGGCAACTGGAAGTCTATTCTTACGGTTGCTTGACCGCCCAGACTCAGCACAGCACGGAGAGCACAAGGCTCACAGGGCCCCTGGCTGGGGTCTGCAGCCCCACACACGCGGAGGCTGACTCGGTGAGCGCCCAGAAGGTGCCTGACAGACGTCATTTCCCTAGTGCTCTCCTCCCCAGCAGAGACGTGTGCAGGTGGTTGGGGCCTGCCCCTGCGTGTCTGGGCTCCCGTCCACAGCCCCAGCTCAGGGAAGCAGCTCCTGAGCCAAGACCTGTGGGAGGCGCAGGGGGCCCCGCCTGGAAGCCTAGTTTCCAGCATGTGGGAAGCGAGCCTCCTCGGGAGAAGAGAAGGCAGCCCTGCTGTGTGTGGCTGCATTCACTACTTTGGCGGAGCCGAGTGCGCCTCCAGTACGGCAGAGCTCCAGCTCTGCTCAGAGGCCCGATCTGGCAGAGTGCTGGCGTGAGGCTGCTCTGCCCTGGGCGAGCCTTGCCCAGACTTGCCTCGGGGCTAGGCTTCCAGTCCAGAAAGGAGCGGGCTGCGCGAGACTGGGAGATGCTACTGGCGCCTTCCTGGCCTCAGCTCCACTCTTGCCTTGCCTTTGCACCTAGTCCTCAGGCGTTCTTGTGGAGGGCTTAGTTGCCGGTGGGTTGCACACTGCCAAGCGCTCCAGCTTGAGGGCTCTATTAGAGGCAATGGGAGGGCAACTGCAGGGCTCCTCCAGCCGTTGCTTGACCGCCCAGACTCAGCACAGCACGGAGAGCACAAGGCTCACAGGGCCTCTGGCTGCGGTCTGCAGCCCCACACACGCTGAGGCTGACTCGGTGAGCGCCCAGAAGGTGCCTGACAGACGTCATTTCCCTAGTGCTCTCCTCCCCAGCAGAGACGTGTGCAGGTGGTTGGGGCCTGCCCCTGCGTGTCTGGGCTCCCGTCCACAGCCCCAGCTCAGGGAAGCAGCTCCTCAGCCAAGACCTGTTGGAGGCGCGGGGCGCCCCCGCCTGGTAGCCTAGTGCACAGCATGAGGGAAGAGAGCCTCCTTGGGAGAAGAGGAGGCAGCCCAGATGCGTGGGGCTGCAATCACTCCTTGGGCGGAGCCGAGTGCGCCTCCAGTACGGCAGAGCTCCAGCTCTGCTCAGAGGCCCGATCTGGCAGAGGGCTGGCGTGAGGCTGCTCTGCCCTGGGCGAGCCTTGCCCAGACTTGCCTCGCGGCTAGGCTTCCAGTCCAGAAAGGAGCGGGCTGCGCGAGACTGGGAGATGCTACTGGCGCCTTCCTGGCCTCAGCTCCACTCCTGCCTTGCCTTTGCACCTAGTCCCCAGGCGTTCTTGTGGAGGGCTTAGTTGCCGGTGGGTTGCACACTGCCAAGCGCTCCAGCTTGAGGGCTCTAGTAGAGGCACAGTGAGGGCAACTGGAAGTCTATTCTTACGGTTGCTTGACCGCCCAGACTCAGCACAGCACGGAGAGCACAAGGCTCACAGGGCCTCTGGCTGTGGTCTGCAGCCCCACACACGCGGAGGCTGACTCGGTGAGCGCCCAGAAGGTGCCTGACAGACGTCATTTCCCTAGTGCTCTCCTCCCCAGCAGAGACGTGTGCAGGTGGTTGGGGCCTGCCCCTGCGTGTCTGGGCTCCCGTCCACAGCCCCAGCTCAGGGAAGCAGCTCCTCAGCCAAGACCTGTAGGAGGCGCGGGGCGCCCCCGCCTGGAAGCCTAGTGCACAGCATGAGGGATGCGAGCCTCCTTGAGAGAAGAGGAGGCAGCCCAGATGCGTGGGGCTGCAATCACAGCTTGGGCGGAGCCGAGTGCGCCTCCAGTACGGCAGAGCTCCAGCTCTGCTCAGAGGCCCGATCTGGCAGAGGGCTGGCGTGAGGCTGCTCTGCCCTGGGCGAGCCTTGCCCAGACTTGCCTCGAGGCTAGGCTTCCAGTCCAGAAAGGAGCGGGCTGCGCGAGACTGGCAGATGCTACTGGCGCCTTCCTGGCCTCAGCTCCACTCCTGCCTTGCCTTTGCACCTAGTCCTCAGGCGTTCTTGTGGAGGGCTTAGTTGCCGGTGGGTTGCACACTGCCAAGCGCTCCAGCTTGAGGGCTCTAGTAGAGGCAAAGTGAGGGCAACTGAAAGTCTATTCTTACGGTTGCTTGACCGCCCAGACTCAGCACAGCACGGAGAGCACAAGGCTCACAGGGCCTCTGGCTGTGGTGTGCAACCCCACACACGCGGAGGCGGACTCAGTGAGCGCCCAGAAGGTGCCTGACAGACGTCATTTCCCTAGTGCTCTCCTCCCCAGCAGAGACGTGTGCAGGTGGTTGGGGCCTGCCTCTGCGTGTCTGGGCTCCCGTCCACAGCCCCAGCTCAGGGAAGCAGCTCCTGAGCCAAGACCTGTGGGAGGCGCAGGGGGCCCCGCCTGGCAGCCTAGTTTACAGCATGTGGGAAGCGAGCCTCCTCGGGAGAAGAGAAGGCAGCCCTGCTGTGTGCGGCTGCATTCACTGCTTTGGCGGAGCCGAGTGCGCCTCCAGTACGGCAGAGCTCCAGCTCTGCTCAGACGCCCGATCTGGCAGAGTTGCTGGCGTGAGGCTGATCTGCCCTGGGCGAGCCTTGCCCAGACTTGCCTCGCGGCTAGGCTTCCAGTCCAGAAAGGAGCGGGCTGCGCGAGACTGGGAGATGCTACTGGCGCCTTCCTGGCCTCAGCACCACTCCTGCCTTACCTTTGCACCTAGTCCTTAGGCGTTCTTGTGGAGGGCTTAGTTGCCGGTGGGTTGCACACTGCCAAGCGCTCCGGCAGAGAGGGCTCTATTAGAGGCAATGGGAGGGCAACTGCAGGGCTCCTCCAGCGGTTGCTTGACCGCCCAGACTCAGCACAGCACGGAGAGCACAAGGCTCACAGGGCCTCTGGCTGTGGTCTGCAGCCCCACACACGCTGAGGCTGACTCGGTGAGCGCCCAGAAGGTGCCTGACAGACGTCATTTCCCTAGTGCTCTCCTCCCCAGCAGAGACGTGTGCAGGTGGTTGGGGCCTGCCCCTGCGTGTCTGGGCTCCCGTCCACAGCCCCAGCTCAGGGAAGCAGCTCCTCAGCCAAGACCTGTAGGAGGCGCGGGGCGCCCCCGCCTGGAAGCCTAGTGCACAGCATGAGGGAAGCGAGCCTCCTTGAGAGAAGAGGAGGCAGCCCAGATGCGTGGGGCTGCAATCACTCCTTGGGCGGAGCCGAGTGCGCCTCCAGTACGGCAGAGCTCCAGCTCTGCTCAGAGGCCCGATCTGGCAGAGGGATGGCGTGAGGCTGCTCTGCCCTGGGCGAGCCTTGCCCAGACTTGCCTCGCGGCTAGGCTTCCAGTCCAGAAAGGAGCGGGCTGCGCGAGACTGGGAGATGCTACTGGCGCCTTCCTGGCCTCAGCTCCACTCCTGCCTTGCCTTTGCACCTAGTCCCCAGGCGTTCTTGTGGAGGGCTTAGTTGCCGGTGGGTTGCACACTGCCAAGCGCTCCAGCTTGAGGGCTCTAGTAGAGGCAAAGTGAGGGCAACTGGAAGTCTATTCTTACGGTTGCTTGACCGCCCAGACTTAGCACAGCACGGAGAGCACAAGGCTCACAGGGTCTCTGGCTGTGGTCTGCAGCCCCACACACGCTGAGGCTGACTCGGTGAGCGCCCAGAAGGTGCCTGACAGACGTCATTTCCCTAGTGCTCTCCTCCCCAGCAGAGACGTGTGCAGGTGGTTGGGGCCTGCCCCTGCGTGTCTGGGCTCCCGTCCACAGCCCCAGCTCAGGGAGGCAGCTCCTCAGCCAAGACCTGTAGGAGGCGCGGGGCGCCCCCGACTGGAAGCCTAGTGCACAGCATGAGAGAAGCGAGCCTCCTTGGGAGAAGAGGAGGCAGCCCAGATGCGTGGGGCTGCAATCACTGCTTGGGCGGAGCCGAGTGCGCCTCCAGTACGGCAGAGCTCCAGCTCTGCTCAGAGGCCCGATCTGGCAGAGTGCTGGCGTGAGGCTGCTCTGCCCTGGGCGAGCCTTGCCCAGACTTGCCTCGGGGCTAGGCTTCCAGTCCAGAAAGGAGCGGGCTGCGCGAGACTGGGAGATGCTACTGGCGCCTTCCTGGCCTCAGCTCCACTCTTGCCTTGCCTTTGCACCTAGTCCTCAGGCGTTCTTGTGGAGGGCTTAGTTGCCGGTGGGTTGCACACTGCCAAGCGCTCCAGCTTGAGGGCTCTATTAGAGGCAATGGGAGGGCAACTGCAGGGCTCCTCCAGCCGTTAGTTGAACGCCCAGACTCAGCACAGCACGGAGAGCACAAGGCTCACAGGGCCTCTGGCTGTGGTCTGCAACCCCACACACGCGGAGGCTGACTCGGTGAGCGCCCAGAAGGTGCCTGTCAGACGTCATTTCCCTAGTGCTCTCCTCCCCAGCAGAGACGTGTGCAGGTGGTTGGGGCCTGCCTCTGCGTGTCTGGGCTCCCGTCCACAGCCCCAGCTCAGGGAAGCAGCTCCTGAGCCAAGACCTGTGGGAGGCGCAGGGGGCCCCTCCTGGCAGCCTAGTTTACAGCATGTGGAAAGCGAGCCTCCTCGGGAGAAGAGAAGGCAGCCCTGCTGTGTGCGGCTGCATTCACTGCTTTGGCGGAGCCGAGTGCGCCTCCAGTACGGCAGAGCTCCAGCTCTGCTCAGAGGCCCGATCTGGCAGAGTTGCTGGCGTGAGGCTGCTCTGCCCTGGGCGAGCCTTGCCCAAAATTGCCTCGCGGCTAGGCTTCCAGTCCAGAAAGGAGCGGGCTGCGCGAGACTGGGAGATGCTACTGGCGCCTTCCTGGCCTCAGCTCCACTCTTGCCTTGCCTTTGCACCTAGTCCCCAGGCGTTCTTGTGGAGGGCTTAGTTGCCGGTGGGTTGCACACTGCCAAGCGCTCCAGCTTGAGGGCTCTAGTAGAGGCAAAGTGAGGGCAACTGAAAGTCTATTCTTACGATTGCTTGACCGCCCAGACTCAGCACAGCACGGAGAGCACAAGGCTCACAGGGCCTCTGGCTGTGGTCTGCAGCCCCACACACGCTGAGGCTGACTCGGTGAGCACCCAGAAGGTGCCTGACAGACGTCATTTCCCTAGTGCTCTCCTCCCCAGCAGAGACGTGTGCAGGTGGTTGGGGCCTGCCCCTGCGTGTCTGGGCTCCCGTCCACAGCCCCAGCTCAGGGAAGCAGCTCCTCAGCCAAGACCTGTAGGAGGGGCGGGGCGCCCCCGCCTGGAAGCCTAGTGCACAGCATGAGGGAAGCGAGCCTCCTTGGGAGAAGAGGAGGCAGCCCAGATGCGTGGGGCTGCAATCACTGCTTGGGCGGAGCCGAGTGCGCCTCCAGTACGGCAGAGCTCCAGCTCTGCTCAGAGGCGCGATCTGGCAGAGTGCTTGCGTGAGGCTGCTCTGCCCTGGGCGAGCCTTGCCCAGACTTGCCTCGCGGCTAGGCTTCCAGTCCAGAAAGGAGCGGGCTGCGCGAGACTGGGAGATGCTACTGGCGCCTTCCTGGCCTCAGCTCCACTCCTGCCTTGCTTTGCACCTAGTCCCCAGGCCTTCTTGTGGAGAACATAGTTGCCGGTGGGTTGCACACTGCCAAGCGCTCCAGCTTGAGGGCTCTAGTAGAGGCAAAGTGAGGGCAACTGAAATTCTATTCTTACAGTTGCTTGACCGCCCAGACTCAGCACAGCACGGAGAGCACAAGGCTCACAGGGCCTCTGGCTGTGGTCTGCAACCCCACACACGCGGAGGCTGACTCGGTGAGCGCCCAGAATGTGCCTGACAGACGTCATTTCCCTAGTGCTCTCCTCCGAAGCAGAGACGTGTGCAGGTGGTTGGGGCCTGCCTCTGCGTGTCTGGGCTCCCGTTCACAGCCCCAGCTCAGGGAAGCAGCTCCTGAGCCAAGACCAGTGGGAGGCGCAGGGGGCCCCGCCTGGCAGCCTAGTTTACAGCATGTGGGAAGCGAGCCTCCTCGGGAGAAGAGAAGGCAGCCCTGCTGTGTGCGGCTGCATTCACTGCTTTGGCGGAGCCGAGTGCGCCTCCAGTACGGCAGAGCTCCAGCTCTGCTCAGAGGCCCGATCTGGCAGAATTGCTGGCGTGAGGCTGCTTTGCCATGGGCGAGCCTTGCCCAAACTTGCCTCGCGGCTAGGCTTCCAGTCCAGAAAGGAGCGGGCTGCGCGAGACTGGGAGATGCTACTGGCGCCTTCCTGGCCTCAGCTCCACTCCTGCCTTGCCTTTGCACCTAGTCCCCAGGCATTCCTGTGGAGGGCTTAGTTGCCGGTGGTTTGGACATTGCCAAGCGCTACAGCTTGAGGGCTCTATTAGAGGCAAAATGAGGGCAACTGGAAGTCTATTCTTACGGTTGCTTGACCGCCCAGACTCAGCACAGCACGGAGAGCACAAGGCTCACAGGGCCCCTGGCTGGGGTCTGCAGCCCCACACACGCGGAGGCTGACTCGGTGAGCGCCCAGAAGGTGCCTGACAGACGTCATTTCCCTAGTGCTCTCCTCCCCAGCAGAGACGTGTGCAGGTGGTTGGGGCCTGCCCCTGCGTGTCTGGGCTCCCGTCCACAGCCCCAGCTCAGGGAAGCAGCTCCTGAGCCAAGACCTGTGGGAGGCGCAGGGGGCCCCGCCTGGAAGCCTAGTTTCCAGCATGTGGGAAGCGAGCCTCCTCGGGAGAAGAGAAGGCAGCCCTGCTGTGTGTGGCTGCATTCACTACTTTGGCGGAGCCGAGTGCGCCTCCAGTACGGCAGAGCTCCAGCTCTGCTCAGAGGCCCGATCTGGCAGAGTGCTGGCGTGAGGCTGCTCTGCCCTGGGCGAGCCTTGCCCAGACTTGCCTCGGGGCTAGGCTTCCAGTCCAGAAAGGAGCGGGCTGCGCGAGACTGGGAGATGCTACTGGCGCCTTCCTGGCCTCAGCTCCACTCTTGCCTTGCCTTTGCACCTAGTCCTCAGGCGTTCTTGTGGAGGGCTTAGTTGCCGGTGGGTTGCACACTGCCAAGCCCTCCAGCAGAGAGGGCTCTATTAGAGGCAATGGGAGGGCAACTGCAGGGCTCCTCCAGCCGTTGCTTGACCGCCCAGACTCAGCACAGCACGGAGAGCACAAGGCTCACAGGGCCTCTGGCTGTGGTCTGCAGCCCCACACACGCTGAGGCTGACTCGGTGAGCGCCCAGAAGGTGCCTGACAGACGTCATTTCCCTAGTGCTCTCCTCCCCAGCAGAGACGTGTGCAGGTGGTTGGGGCCTGCCCCTGCGTGTCTGGGCTCCCGTCCACAGCCCCAGCTCAGGGAAGCAGCTCCTCAGCCAAGACCTGTTGGAGGCGCGGGGCGCCCCCGCCTGGTAGCCTAGTGCACAGCATGAGGGAAGAGAGCCTCCTTGGGAGAAGAGGAGGCAGCCCAGATGCGTGGGGCTGCAATCACTCCTTGGGCGGAGCCGAGTGCGCCTCCAGTACGGCAGAGCTCCAGCTCTGCTCAGAGGCCCGATCTGGCAGAGGGCTGGCGTGAGGCTGCTCTGCCCTGGGCGAGCCTTGCCCAGACTTGCCTCGCGGCTAGGCTTCCAGTCCAGAAAGGAGCGGGCTGCGCGAGACTGGGAGATGCTACTGGCGCCTTCCTGGCCTCAGCTCCACTCCTGCCTTGCCTTTGCACCTAGTCCCCAGGCGTTCTTGTGGAGGGCTTAGTTGCCGGTGGGTTGTACACTGCCAAGCGCTCCAGCTTGAGGGCTCTAGTAGAGGCACAGTGAGGGCAACTGGAAGTCTATTCTTACGGTTGCTTGACCGCCCAGACTCAGCACAGCACGGAGAGCACAAGGCTCACAGGGCCTCTGGCTGTGGTCTGCAGCCCCACACACGCGGAGGCTGACTCGGTGAGCGCCCAGAAGGTGCCTGACAGACGTCATTTCCCTAGTGCTCTCCTCCCCAGCAGAGACGTGTGCAGGTGGTTGGGGCCTGCCCCTGCGTGTCTGGGCTCCCGTCCACAGCCCCAGCTCAGGGAAGCAGCTCCTGAGCCAAGAGCTGTGGAGGTCGCAGGGGGCCCCGCCTGGAAGCCTAGTTTACAGCATGCGGGAAGCGAGCCTCCTCGGGATAAGAGAAGGCAGCCCTGCTGTGTGCGGCTGCATTCACTGCTTTGGCGGAGCCGAGTGCGCCTCCAGTACGGCAGAGCTCCAGCTCTGCTCAGAGGCCCGATCTGGCAGAGTTGCTGGCGTGAGGCTGATCTGCCCTGGGCGAGCCTTGCCCAGACTTGCCTCGCGGCTAGGCTTCCAGTCCAGAAAGGAGCGGGCTGCGCGAGACTGGGAGATGCTACTGGCGCCTTCCTGGCCTCAGCACCACTCCTGCCTTACCTTTGCACCTAGTCCTCAGGCGTTCTTGTGGAGGGCTTAGTTGCCGGTGGGTTGCACACTGCCAAGCCCTCCAGCAGAGAGGGCTCTATTAGAGGCAATGGGAGGGCAACTGCAGGGCTCCTACAGCGGTTGCTTGACCGCCCAGACTCAGCACAGCACGGAGAGCACAAGGCTCACAGGGCCTCTGGCTGTGGTCTGCAGCCCCACACACGCTGAGGCTGACTCGGTGAGCGCCCAGAAGGTGCCTGACAGACGTCATTTCCCTAGTGCTCTCCTCCCCAGCAGAGACGTGTTCAGGTGGTTGGGGCCTGCCCCTGCGTGTCTGGGCTCCCGTCCACAGCCCCAGCTCAGGGAAGCAGCTCCTCAGCCAAGACCTGTAGGAGGCGCGGGGCGCCACCGCCTGGAAGCCTAGTGCACAGCATGAGGGAAGCGAGCCTCCTTGAGAGAAGAGGAGGCAGCCCAGATGCGTGGGGCTGCAATCACTCCTTGGGCGGAGCCGAGTGCGCCTCCAGTACGGCAGAGCTCCAGCTCTGCTCAGAGGCCCGATCTGGCAGAGGGCTGGCGTGAGGCTGCTCTGCCCTGGGCGAGCCTTGCCCAGACTTGCCTCGCGGCTAGGCTTCCAGTCCAGAAAGGAGCGGGCTGCGCGAGACTGGGAGATGCTACTGGCGCCTTCCTGGCCTCAGCTCCACTCCTGCCTTGCCTTTGCACCTAGTCCCCAGGCGTTCTTGTGGAGGGCTTAGTTGCCGGTGGGTTGCACACTGCCAAGCGCTCCAGCTTGAGGGCTCTAGTAGAGGCAAAGTGAGGGCAACTGGAAGTCTATTCTTACGGTTGCTTGACCGCCCAGACTCAGCACAGCACGGAGAGCACAAGGCTCACAGGGTCTCTGGCTGTGGTCTGCAGCCCCACACACGCTGAGGCTGACTCGGTGAGCGCCCAGAAGGTGCCTGACAGACGTCATTTCCCTAGTGCTCTCCTCCGAAGCAGAGACGTGTGCAGGTGGTTGGGGCCTGCCCCTGCGTGTCTGGGCTCCCGTCCACAGCCCCAGCTCAGGGAAGCAGCTCCTCAGCCAAGACCTGTAGGAGGCGCGGGGCGCCCCCGCCTGGAAGCCTAGTGCACAGCATGAGGGAAGCGAGCCTCCTTGAGAGAAGAGGAGGCAGCCCAGATGCGTGGGGCTGCAATCACTCCTTGGGCGGAGCCGAGTGCGCCTCCAGTACGGCAGAGCTCCAGCTCTGCTCAGAGGCCCGATCTGGCAGAGGGCTGGCGTGAGGCTGCTCTGCCCTGGGCGAGCCTTGCCCAGACTTGCCTCGAGGCTAGGCTTCCAGTCCAGAAAGGAGCGGGCTGCGCGAGACTGGGAGATGCTACTGGCGCCTTCCTGGCCTCAGCTCCACTCCTGCCTTGCCTTTGCACCTAGTCCCCAGGCGTTCTTGTGGAGGGCTTAGTTGCCGGTGGGTTGCACACTGCCAAGCGCTCCAGCTTGAGGGCTCTAGTAGAGGCAAAGTGAGGGCAACTGGAAGTCTATTCTTACGGTTGCTTGACCGCCCAGACTCAGCACAGCACGGAGAGCACAAGGCTCACAGGGCCTCTGGCTGTGGTCTGCAGCCCCACACACGCTGAAGCTGACTCGGTGAGCGCCCAGAAGGTGCCTGACAGACGTCATTTCCCTAGTGCTCTCCTCCCCAGCAGAGACGTGTGCAGGTGGTTGGGGCCTGCCCCTGCGTGTCTGGGCTCCCGTCCACAGCCCCAGCTCAGGGAAGCAGCTCCTCAGCCAAGACCTGTAGGAGGCGCGGGGCGCCCCCGCCTGGAAGCCTAGTGCACAGCATGAGAGAAGCGAGCCTCCTTGGGAGAATAGGAAGCAGCCCAGATGCGTGGGGCTGCAATCACTGCTTGGGCGGAGCCGAGTGCGCCTCCAGTACGGCAGAGCTCCAGCTCTGCTCAGAGACCCGATTTGGCAGAGTGCTGGCGTGAGGCTGCTCTGCCCTGGGCGAGCCTTGCCCAGACTTGCCTCGCGGCTAGGCTTCCAGTCCAGAAAGGAGCGGGCTGCGCGAGACTGGGAGATGCTACTGGCGCCTTCCTGGCCTCAGCACCACTCCTGCCTTACCTTTGCACCTAGTCCTCAGGCGTTCTTGTGGAGGGCTTAGTTGCCGGTGGGTTGCACACTGCCAAGCGCTCCAGCAGAGAGGGCTCTATTAGAGGCAATGGGAGGGCAACTGCAGGGCTCCTCCTGCGGTTGCTTGACCGCCCAGACTCAGCACAGCACGGAGAGCACAAGGCTCACAGGGCCTCTGGCTGTGGTCTGCATCCCCACACACGCTGAAGCTGACTCGGTGAGCGCCCAGAAGGTGCCTGACAGACGTCATTTCCCTAGTGCTCTCCTCCCCAGCAGAGACGTGTGCAGGTGGTTGGGGCCTGCCCCTGCGTGTCTGGGCTCCCGTCCACAGCCCCAGCTCAGGGAAGCAGCTCCTCAGCCAAGACCTGTAGGAGGCGCGGGGCGCCCCCGCCTGGAAGCCTAGTGCACAGCATGAGGGAAGCGAGCCTCCTTGAGAGAAGAGGAGGCAGCCCAGATGCGTGGGGCTGCAATCACTCCTTGGGCGGAGCCGAGTGCGCCTCCAGTACGGCAGAGCTCCAGCTCTGCTCAGAGGCCCGATCTGGCAGAGGGCTGGCGTGAGGCTGCTCTGCCCTGGGCGAGCCTTGCCCAGACTTGCCTTGAGGCTAGGCTTCCAGTCCAGAAAGGAGCGGGCTGCGCGAGACTGGGAGATGCTACTGGCGCCTTCCTGGCCTCAGCTCCACTCCTGCCTTGCCTTTGCACCTAGTCCCCAGGCGTTCTTGTGGAGGGCTTAGTTGCCGGTGGGTTGCACACTGCCAAGCGCTCCAGCTTGAGGGCTCTAGTAGAGGCAAAGTGAGGGCAACTGGAAGTCTATTCTTACGGTTGCTTGACCGCCCAGACTCAGCACAGCACGGAGAGCACAAGGCTCACAGGGCCCCTGGCTGGGGTCTGCAGCCCCACACACGCTGAGGCTGACTCGGTGAGCGCCCAGAAGGTGCCTGACAGACGTCATTTCCCTAGTGCTCTCCTCCCCAGCAGAGACGTGTGCAGGTGGTTGGGGCCTGCCCCTGCGTGTCTGGGCTCCCGTCCACAGCCCCAGCTCAGGGAAGCAGCTCCTGAGCCAAGACCTGTGGGAGGCGCAGGGGGCCCCGCCTGGCAGCCTAGTTTACAGCATGTGGGAAGCGAGCCTCCTCGGGAGAAGAGAAGGCAGCCCTGCTGTGTGCGGCTGCATTCACTGCTTTGGCGGAGCCGAGTGCGCCTCCAGTACGGCAGAGCTCCAGCTCTGCTCAGAGGCCCGATCTGGCAGAGTTGCTGGCGTGAGGCTGATCTGCCCTGGGCGAGCCTTGCCCAGACTTGCCTCGCGGCTAGGCTTCCAGTCCAGAAAGGAGCGGGCTGCGCGAGACTGGGAGATGCTACTGGCGCCTTCCTGGCCTCAGCACCACTCCTGCCTTACCTTTGCACCTAGTCCTCAGGCGTTCTTGTGGAGGGCTTAGTTGCCGGTGGGTTGCACACTGCCAAGCCCTCCAGCAGAGAGGGCTCTATTAGAGGCAATGGGAGGGCAACTGCAGGGCTCCTACAGCGGTTGCTTGACCGCCCAGACTCAGCACAGCACGGAGAGCACAAGGCTCACAGGGCCTCTGGCTGTGGTCTGCAGCCCCACACACGCTGAGGCTGACTCGGTGAGCGCCCAGAAGGTGCCTGACAGACGTCATTTCCCTAGTGCTCTCCTCCCCAGCAGAGACGTGTTCAGGTGGTTGGGGCCTGCCCCTGCGTGTCTGGGCTCCCGTCCACAGCCCCAGCTCAGGGAAGCAGCTCCTCAGCCAAGACCTGTAGGAGGCGCGGGGCGCCACCGCCTGGAAGCCTAGTGCACAGCATGAGGGAAGCGAGCCTCCTTGAGAGAAGAGGAGGCAGCCCAGATGCGTGGGGCTGCAATCACTCCTTGGGCGGAGCCGAGTGCGCCTCCAGTACGGCAGAGCTCCAGCTCTGCTCAGAGGCCCGATCTGGCAGAGGGCTGGCGTGAGGCTGCTCTGCCCTGGGCGAGCCTTGCCCAGACTTGCCTCGCGGCTAGGCTTCCAGTCCAGAAAGGAGCGGGCTGCGCGAGACTGGGAGATGCTACTGGCGCCTTCCTGGCCTCAGCTCCACTCCTGCCTTGCCTTTGCACCTAGTCCCCAGGCGTTCTTGTGGAGGGCTTAGTTGCCGGTGGGTTGCACACTGCCAAGCGCTCCAGCTTGAGGGCTCTAGTAGAGGCAAAGTGAGGGCAACTGGAAGTCTATTCTTACGGTTGCTTGACCGCCCAGACTCAGCACAGCACGGAGAGCACAAGGCTCACAGGGTCTCTGGCTGTGGTCTGCAGCCCCACACACGCTGAGGCTGACTCGGTGAGCGCCCAGAAGGTGCCTGACAGACGTCATTTCCCTAGTGCTCTCCTCCGAAGCAGAGACGTGTGCAGGTGGTTGGGGCCTGCCCCTGCGTGTCTGGGCTCCCGTCCACAGCCCCAGCTCAGGGAAGCAGCTCCTCAGCCAAGACCTGTAGGAGGCGCGGGGCGCCCCCGCCTGGAAGCCTAGTGCACAGCATGAGGGAAGCGAGCCTCCTTGAGAGAAGAGGAGGCAGCCCAGATGCGTGGGGCTGCAATCACTCCTTGGGCGGAGCCGAGTGCGCCTCCAGTACGGCAGAGCTCCAGCTCTGCTCAGAGGCCCGATCTGGCAGAGGGCTGGCGTGAGGCTGCTCTGCCCTGGGCGAGCCTTGCCCAGACTTGCCTCGAGGCTAGGCTTCCAGTCCAGAAAGGAGCGGGCTGCGCGAGACTGGGAGATGCTACTGGCGCCTTCCTGGCCTCAGCTCCACTCCTGCCTTGCCTTTGCACCTAGTCCCCAGGCGTTCTTGTGGAGGGCTTAGTTGCCGGTGGGTTGCACACTGCCAAGCGCTCCAGCTTGAGGGCTCTAGTAGAGGCAAAGTGAGGGCAACTGGAAGTCTATTCTTACGGTTGCTTGACCGCCCAGACTCAGCACAGCACGGAGAGCACAAGGCTCACAGGGCCCCTGGCTGGGGTCTGCAGCCCCACACACGCTGAGGCTGACTCGGTGAGCGCCCAGAAGGTGCCTGACAGACGTCATTTCCCTAGTGCTCTCCTCCCCAGCAGAGACGTGTGCAGGTGGTTGGGGCCTGCCCCTGCGTGTCTGGGCTCCCGTCCACAGCCCCAGCTCAGGGAAGCAGCTCCTGAGCCAAGACCTGTGGGAGGCGCAGGGGGCCCTGCCTGGAAGCCTAGTTTACAGCATGCGGGAAGCGAGCCTCCTCGGGAGAAGAGAAGGCAGCCCTGCTGTGTGCGGCTGCATTCACTGCTTTGGCGGAGCCGAGTGCGCCTCCAGTACGGCAGAGCTCCAGCTCTGCTCAGAGGCCCGATCTGGCAGAGTTGCTGGCGTGAGGCTGCTCTGCCCTGGGCGAGCCTTGCCCAAACTTGCCTCGCGGCTAGGCTTCCAGTCCAGAAGGGAGCGGGCTGCGCGAGACTGGGAGATGCTACTGGCGCCTTCCTGGCCTCAGCTCCACTCCTGCCTTGCCTTTGCACCTAGTCCCCAGGCGTTCTTGTGGAGGGCTTAGTTGCCGGTGGGTTGCACACTGCCAAGCGCTCCAGCTTGAGGGCTCTAGTAGAGGCAAAGTGAGGGCAACTGAAAGTCTATTCTTACGATTGCTTGACCGCCCAGACTCAGCACAGCACGGAGAGCACAAGGCTCACAGGGCCTCTGGCTGTGGTCTGCAGCCCCACACACGCTGAGGCTGACTCGGTGAGCGCCCAGAAGGTGACTGACAGACGTCATTTCCCAAGTGCTCTCCTCCCCAGCAGAGACGTGTGCAGGTGGTTGGGGCCTGCCCCTGCGTGTCTGGGCTCCCGTCCACAGCCCCAGCTCAGGGAAGCAGCTCCTCAGCCAAGACCTGTAGGAGGCGCGGGGCGCCCCCGCCTGGAAGCCTAGTGCACAGCATGAGAGAAGCGAGCCTCCTTGGGAGAAGAGGAGGCAGCCCAGATGCGTGGGGCTGCAATCACTGCTTGGGCGGAGCCGAGTGCGCCTCCAGTACGGCAGAGCTCCAGCTCTGCTCAGAGACCCGATTTGGCAGAGTGCAGGCGTGAGGCTGCTCTGCCCTGGGCGAGCCTTGCCCAGACTTGCCTCGCGGCTAGGCTTCCAGTCCAGAAAGGAGCGGGCTGCGCGAGACTGGGAGATGCTACTGGCGCCTTCCTGGCCTCAGCTCCACTCCTGCCTTTCCTTTGCACCTAGTCCCCAGGCGTTCTTGTGGAGAACTTAGTTGCCGGTGGGTTGCACACTGCCAAGCGCTCCAGCTTGAGGGCTCTAGTAGAGGCAAAGTGAGGGCAACTGAAATTCTATTCTTACGGTTGCTTGACCGCCCAGACTAAGCACAGCACGGAGAGCACAAGGCTCACAGCGCCTCTGGCTGTGGTCTGCAGCCCCACACACGCTGAGGCTGACTCGGTGAGCGCCCAGAAGGTGCCTGACAGACGTCATTTCCCGAGTGCTCTCCTCCCCAGCAGAGACGTGTGCAGGTGGTTGGGGCCTGCCCCTGCGTGTCTGGGCTCCCGTCCACAGCCCCAGCTCAGGGGAGCAGCTCCTCAGTCAAGACCTGTAGGAGGCGCGGGGCGCCCCCGCCTGGAAGCCTAGTGCACAGCATGAGGGAAGCGAGCCTCCTTGGGAGAAGAGGAGGCAGCCCAGATGCGTGGGGCTGCAATCACTGCTTGGGCGGAGCCGAGTGCGCCTCCAGTACGGCAGACTACAGCTCTGCTCAGAGGCCCGATCTGGCAGAGGGCTGGCGTGAGGCTGCTCTGCCCTGGGCGAGTCTTGCCCAGACTTGCCTCGCGGCTAGGCTTCCACTCCAGAAAGGAGCGGGCTGCGCGAGACTGGGAGATGCTACTGGCGCCTTCCTGGCCTCAGCTCCACTCCTGCCTTTCCTTTGCACCTAGTCCCCAGGCCTTCTTGTGGAGGGCTTAGTTGCCGGTGGGTTGCACACTGCGAAGCGCTCCAGCTTGAGGGCTCTAGTAGAGGCAAAGTGAGGGCAACTGAAAGTCTATTCTTACGGTTGCTTGACCGCCCAGACTCAGCACAGCACGGAGAGCACAAGGCTCACAGGGCCTCTGGCTGTGGTCTGCAACCCCACACACGCGGAGGCGGACTCGGTGAGCGCCCAGAAGGTGCCTGACAGACGTCATTTCCCTAGTGCTCTCCTCCCCAGCAGAGACGTGTGCAAGTGGTTGGGGCCTGCCTCTGCGTGTCTGGGCTCCCGTCCACAGCCCCAGCTCAGGGAAGCAGCTCCTGAGCCAAGACCTGTGGGAGGCGCAGGGGGCCCCGCCTGGCAGCCTAGTTTACAGCATGTGGGAAGCGAGCCTCCTCGGGAGAAGAGAAGGCAGCCCTGCTGTGTGCGGCTGCATTCACTGCTTTGGCAGAGCCGAGTGCGCCTCCAGTACGGCAGAGCTCCAGCTCTGCTCAGAGGCCCGATCTGGCAGAGTTGCTGGCGTGAAGCTGCTCTGCCCTGGGCGAGCCTTGCCCAAACTTGCCTCGCGGCTAGGCTTCCAGTCCAGAAAGGAGCGGGCTGTCCGAGACTGGGAGATGCTACTGGCGCCTTCCTGGCCTCAGCTCCACTCCTGCCTTGCCTTTGCACCTAGTCCCCAGGCGTTCTTGTGGAGGGCTTAGTTGCCGGTGGGTTGCACACTGCCAAGCGCTCCAGCTTGAGGGCTCTAGTAGAGGCAAAGTGAGGGCAACTGAAAGTCTCTTCTTACGATTGCTTGACCGCCAAGACTCAGCACAGCACGGAGAGCACAAGGCTCACAGGGCCTCTGGCTGTGGTCTGCAGCCCCACACACGCTGAGGCTGACTCGGTGAGCGCCCAGAAGGTGCCTGACAGACGTCATTTCCCTAGTGTTCTCCTCCCCAGCAGAGACGTGTGCAGGTGGTTGGGGCCTGCCCCTGCGTGTCTGGGCTCCCGTCCACAGCCCCAGCTCAGAGAAGCAGCTCCTCAGCCAAGACCTGTAGGAGGCGCGGGGCGCCCCCGCCTGGAAGCCTAGTGCACAGCATGAGGGAAGCGAGCCTCCTTGGGAGAAGAGGAGGCAGCCCAGATGCGTGGGGCTGCAATCACTGCTTGGGCGGAGCCGAGTGCGCCTCCAGTACGGCAGAGCTCCAGCTCTGCTCAGAGTCCCGATCTGGCAGAGGGCTGGCGTGAGGCTGCTCTGCCCTGGGCGAGTCTTGCCCAGACTTGCCTCGCGGCTAGGCTTCCACTCCAGAAAGGAGCGGAATGCGCGAGACTGGGAGATGCTACTGGCGCCTTCCTGGCCTCAGCTCCACTCCTGCCTTGCCTTTGCACCTAGTCCCCAGGCGTTCTTGTGGAGGGCTTAGTTGCCGGTGGGTTGCACACTGCCAAGCGCTCCAGCAGAGAGGGCTCTATTAGAGGCTAAGTGAGGGCAAGTGGATGTCTATTCTTACGGTTGCTTGACCGCCCAGACTCAGCACAGCACGGAGAGCACAAGGCTCACAGGGCCTCTGGCTGTGGTCTGCAGCCCCACACACGCTGAGGCTGACTCGGTGAGCGCCCAGAAGGTGCCTGACAGACGTCATTTCCCTAGTGCTCTCCTCCCCAGCAGAGACGTGTGCAGGTGGTTGGGGCCTGCCCCTGCGTGTCTGGGCTCCCGTCCACAGCCCCAGCTCAGGGAAGCAGCTCCTCAGCCAAGACCTGTAGGAGGCGCGTAGCGCCCCCGCCTGGAAGCCTAGTGCACAGCATGAGGGAAGCGAGCCTCCTTGGGAGAAAAGGAGGCAGCCCAGAGGCGTGGGGCTGCAATCACTGCTTGGGCGGAGCCGGGTGCGCCTCCAGTACGGCAGAGCTCCAGCTCTGCTCACAGGCCCGATCTGGCAGAGGGCTGGCGTGAGGCTGCTCTGCCTTGGGCGAGTCTTGCCCAGACTTGCCTCGCGGCTAGGCTTCCAGTCCAGAAAGGAGCGGGCTGCGCGAGACTGGGAGATGCTACTGGCGCCTTCCTGGCCTCAGCTCCACTCCTCCCTTGCCTTTGCACCTAGTCCCCAGGCGTTCTTGTGGAGGGCTTAGTTACCGGTGGGTTGCACACTGCCAAGCGCTCCAGCTTGAGGGCTCTAGTAGAGGCAAAGTGAGGGCAACTGGAAGTCTATTCTTACGGTTGCTTGACCGCCCAGACTCAGCACAGCACGGAGAGCACAAGGCTCACAGGGCCCCTGGCTGGGGTCTGCAGCCCCACACACGCGGAGGCTGACTCGGTGAGCGCCCAGAAGGTGCCTGACAGACGTCATTTCCCTAGTGCTCTCCTCCCCAGCAGAGACGTGTGCAGGTGGTTGGGGCCTGCCCCTGCGTGTCTGGGCTCCCGTCCACAGCCCCAGCTCAGGGAACCAGCTCCTGAGCCAAGAGCTGTGGAGGTGGCAGGGGGCCCCCCTGGAAGCCTAGTTTACAGCATGCGGGAAGCGAGCCTCCTCGGGAGAAGAGAAGGCAGCCCTGCTGTGTGTGGCTGCATTCACTACTTTGGCGGAGCCGAGTGCGCCTCCAGTACGGCAGAGCTCCAGCTCTGCTCAGAGGCACGATCTGGCAGAGTGCTGGCATGAGGCTGCTCTGCCCTGGGCGAGCCTTGCCCAGACTTGCCTCGGGGCTAGGCTTCCAGTCCAGAAAGGAGCGGGCTGCGCGAGACTGGGAGATGCTACTGGCGCCTTCCTGGCCTCAGCTCCACTCTTGCCTTGCCTTTGCACCTAGTCCTCAGGCGTTCTTGTGGAGGGCTTAGTTGCAGGTGGGTTGCACACTGCCAAGCGCTCCAGCTTGAGGGCTCTATTAGAGGCAATGGGAGGGCAACTGCAGGGCTCCTCCAGCCGTTACTTGACCGCCCAGACTCAGCACAGCACGGAGAGCACAAGGCTCACAGGGCCTCTGGCTGTGGTCTGCAACCCCACACACGCGGAGGCTGACTCGGTGAGCGCCCAGAAGGTGCCTGTCAGACGTCATTTCCCTAGTGCTCTCCTCCCCAGCAGAGACGTGTGCAGGTGGTTGGGGCCTGCCTCTGCGTGTCTGGGCTCCCGTCCACAGCCCCAGCTCAGGGAAGCAGCTCCTGAGCCAAGACCTGTGGGAGGCGCAGGGGGCCCCTCCTGGCAGCCTAGTTTACAGCATGTGGGAAGCGAGCCGCCTCGGGAGAAGAGAAGGCAGCCCTGCTGTGTGCGGCTGCATTCACTGCTTTGGCGGAGCCGAGTGCGCCTCCAGTACGGCAGAGCTCCAGCTCTGCTCAGAGGCCCGATCTGGCAGAGTTGCTGGCGTGAGGCTGCTCTGCCCTGGGCGAACCTTGCCCAAACTTGCCTCGCGGCTAGGCTTCCAGTCCAGAAGGAGCGGGCTGCGCGAGACTGGGAGATGCTACTGGCGCCTTCCTGGCCTCAGCTCCACTCCTGCCTTGCCTTTGCACCTAGTCCCCAGGCCTTCTTGTGGAGGGCTTAGTTGCCGGTGGGTTGCACACTGCCAAGCGCTCCAGCTTGAGGGCTCTAGTAGAGGCAAAGTGAGGGCAACTGAAAGTCTATTCTTACGATTGCTTGACCGCCCAGACTCAGCACAGCACGGAGAGCACAAGGCTCACAGGGCCTCTGGCTGTGGTCTGCAGCCCCACACACGCTGAGGCTGACTCGGTGAGCACCCAGAAGGTGCCTGACAGACGTCATTTCCCTAGTGCTCTCCTCCCCAGCAGAGACGTGTGCAGGTGGTTGGGGCCTGCCCCTGCGTGTCTGGGCTCCCGGCCACAGCCCCAGCTCAGGGAAGCAGCTCCTCAGCCAAGACCTGTAGGAGGCGCGGGGCGCCCCCGCCTGGAAGCCTAGTGCACAGCATGAGGGAAGCGAGCCTCCTTGGGAGAAGAGGAGGCAGCCCAGATGCGTGGGGCTGCAATCACTGCTTGGGCGGAGCCGAGTGCGCCTCCACTACGGCAGAGCTCCAGCTCTGCTCAGAGGCCCGATCTGGCAGAGTGCTTGCGTGAGGCTGCTCTGCCCTGGGCGAGCCTTGCCCAGACTTGCATCGCGGCTAGGCTTCCAGTCCAGAAAGGAGCGGGCTGCGCAAGACTGGGAGATGCTACTGGCGCCTTCCTGGCCTCAGCTCCACTCCTGCCTTGCTTTGCACCTTGTCCCCAGGCCTTCTTGTGGAGAACTTAGTTGCCGGTGGGTTGCACACTGCCAAGCGCTCCAGCTTGAGGGCTCTAGTAGAGGCAAAGTGAGGGCAACTGAAATTGTATTCTTACAGTTGCTTGACCGCCCAGACTCAGCACAGCACGGAGAGCACAAGGCTCACAGGGCCTCTGGCTGTGGTCTGCAACCCCACACACGCGGAGGCTGACTCGGTGAGCGCCCAGAATGTGCCTGACAGACGTCATTTCCCTAGTGCTCGCCTCCCCAGCAGAGACGTGTGCAGGTGGTTGGGGCCTGCCTCTGCGTGTCTGGGCTCCCGTCCACAGCCCCAGCTCAGGGAAGCAGCTCCTGAGCCAAGACCAGTGGGAGGCGCAGGGGGCCCCGCCTGGCAGCCTAGTTTACAGCATGTGGGAAGCGAGCCTCCTCGGGAGAAAAGAAGGCAGCCCTGCTGTGTGCGGCTGCATTCACTGCTTTGGCGGAGCCGAGTGCGCCTCCAGTACGGCAGAGCTCCAGCTCTGCTCAGAGGCCCGATCTGGCAGAGTTGCTGGCGTGAGGCTGCTCTGCCATGGGCGAGCCTTGCCCAAACTTGCCTCGCGGCTAGGCTTCCAGTCCAGAAAGGAGCGGGCTGCGCGAGACTGGGAGATGCTACTGGCGCCTTCCTGGCCTCAGCTCCACTCCTGCCTTGCCTTTGCACCTAGTCCCCAGGCATTCTTGTGGAGGGCTTAGTTGCCGGTGGGTTGGACACTGCCAAGCGCTCCAGCTTGAGGGCTCTATTAGAGGCAAAATGAGGGCAACTGGAAGTCTATTCTTACGGTTGCTTGACCGCCCAGACTCAGCACAGCACGGAGAGCACAAGGCTCACAGGGCCCCTGGCTGGGGTCTGCAGCCCCACACACGCGGAGGCTGACTCGGTGAGCGCCCAGAAGGTGCCTGACAGACGTCATTTCCCTAGTGCTCTCCTCCCCAGCAGAGACGTGTGCAGGTGGTTGGGGCCTGCCCCTGCGTGTCTGGGCTCCCGTCCACAGCTCTAGCTCAGGGAAGCAGCTCCTGAGCCAAGACCTGTGGGAGGCGCAGGGGGCCCCGCCTGGAAGCCTAGTTTCCAGCATGTGGGAAGCGAGCCTGCTCGGGAGAAGAGAAGGCAGCCCTGCTGTGTGTGGCTGCATTCACAACTTTGGCGGAGCCGAGTGCGCCTCCAGTACGGCAGAGCTCCAGCTCTGCTCAGAGGCCCGATCTGGCAGAGTGCTGGCGTGAGGCTGCTCTGCCCTGGGCGAGCCTTGCCCAGACTTGCCTCGGGGCTAGGCTTCCAGTCCAGAAAGGAGCGGGCTGCGCGAGACTGGGAGATGCTACTAGCGCCTTCCTGGCCTCAGCTCCACTCTTGCCTTGCCTTTGCACCTAGTCCTCAGGCGTTCTTGTGGAGGGCTTAGTTGCCGGTGGGTTGCACACTGCCAAGCGCTCCAGCTTGAGGGCTCTATTAGAGGCAATGGGAGGGCAACTGCAGGGCTCCTCCAGCCGTTGCTTGACCGCCCAGACTCAGCACAGCACGGAGAGCACAAGGCTCACAGGGCCTCTGGCTGTGGTCTGCAGCCCCACACACGCTGAGGCTGACTCGGTGAGCACCCAGAAGGTGCCTGACAGACGGCATTTCCCTAGTGCTCTCCTCCCCAGCAGAGACGTGTGCAGGTGGTTGGGGCCTGCCCCTGCGTGTCTGGGCTCCCGTCCACAGCCCCAGCTCAGGGAAGCAGCTCCTGAGCCAAGACCTGTGGAGGGCGCAGGGGGCCCCGCCTGGAAGCCTAGTTTACAGCATGCGGGAAGCGAGCCTCCTCGGGAGAAGAGAAGGCAGCCCTGCTGTGTGCGGCTGCATTCACTGCTTTGGCGGAGCCGAGTGCGCCTCCAGTACGGCAGAGCTCCAGCTCTGCTCAGAGGCCCGATCTGGCAGAGTTGCTGGCGTGAGGCTGATCTGTCCTGGGCGAGCCTTGCCCAGACTTGCCTCGCGGCTAGGCTTCCAGTCCAGAAAGGAGCGGGCTGCGCGAGACTGGGAGATGCTACTGGCGCCTTCCTGGCCTCAGCACCACTCCTGCATTACCTTTGCACCTAGTCCTCAGGCGTTCTTGTGGAGGGCTTAGTTGCCGGTGGGTTGCACACTGCCAAGCGCTCCAGCAGAGAGGGCTCTATTAGAGGCAATGGGAGGGCAACTGCAGGGCTCCTCCTGCGGTTGCTTGATCGCCCAGACTCAGCACAGCACGGAGAGCACAAGGCTCACAGGGCCTCTGGCTGTGGTCTGCAGCCCCACACACGCTGAGGCTGACTCAGTGAGCGCCCAGAAGGTGCCTGACAGACGTCATTTCCCTAGTGCTCTCCTCCCCAGCAGAGACGTGTGCAGGTGGTTGGGGCCTGCCCCTGCGTGTCTGGGCTCCCGTCCACAGCCCCAGCTCAGGGAAGCAACTCCTCAGCCAAGACCTGTAGGAGGCGTGGGGCGCCCCCGCCTGGAAGCCTAGTGCACAGCATGAGGGAAGCGTGCCTCCTTGAGAGAGGAGGAGGCAGCCCAGATGCGTGGGGCTGCAATCTCTCCTTGGGCGGAGCCGAGTGCGCCTCCAGTACGGCAGAGCTCCAGCTCTGCTCAGAGGCCCGATCTGGCAGAGGGCTGGCGTGAGGCTGCTCTGCCCTGGGCGAGCCTTGCCCAGACTTGCCTCGCGGCTAGGCTTCCAGTCCAGAAAGGAGCGGGCTGCGCGAGACTGGGAGATGCTACTGGCGCCTTCCTGGCCTCAGCTCCACTCCTGCCTTGCCTTTGCACCTAGTCCCCAGGCGTTCTTGTGGAGGGCTTAGTTGCCGGTGGGTTGCACACTGCCAAGCGCTCCAGCTTGAGGGCTCTAGTAGAGGCAAAGTGAGGGCAACTGACAGTCTATTCTTACGATTGCTTGACCGCCCAGACTCAGCACAGCACGGAGAGCACAAGGCTCACAGGGCCTCTGGCTGTGGTCTGCAGCCCCACACACGCGGAGGCTGACTCGGTTAGCGCCCAGAAGGTGTCTGACAGACGTCATTTCCCTAGTGCTCTCCTCCCCAGCAGAGACGTGTGCAGGTGGTTGGGGCCTGCCCCTGCGTGTCTGGGCTCCCGTCCACAGCCCCAGCTCAGGGAAGCAGCTCCTCAGCCAAGACCTGTAGGAGGCGCGGGGCTCCCCCGCCTGGAAGCCTAGTGCACAGCATGAGGGAAGCGAGCCTCCTTGGGAGAAGAGGAGGCAGCCCAGATGCGTGGGGCTGCAATCACTGCTTGGGCGGAGCCGAGTGCGCCTCCAGTACGGCAGAGCTCCAGCTCTGCTCAGAGGCCCGATCTGGCAGAGTGCTGGCGTGAGGCTGATCTGCCCTGGGCGAGCCTTGCCCAGACTTGCCTCGGGGCTAGGCTTCCAGTCCAGAAAGGAGCGGGCTGCGCGAGACTGGGAGATGCTACTGGCGCCTTCCTGGCCTCAGCTCCACTCTTGCCTTGCCTTTGCACCTAGTCCTCAGGCTTTCTTGTGGAGGGCTTAGTTGCCGGTGGGTTGCACACTGCCAAGCGCTCCAGCTTGAGGGCTCTATTAGAGGCAATGGGAGGGCAACTGCAGGGCTCCTCCAGCCGTTGCTTGACCGCCCAGACTCAGCACAGCACGGAGAGCACAAGGCTCACAGGGCCCCTGGCTGGGGTCTGCAGCCCCACACACGCTGAGGCTGACTCGGTGAGCGCCCAGAAGGTGCCTGACAGACGTCATTTCCCGAGTGCTCTCCTCCCCAGCAGAGACGTGTGCAGGTGGTTGGGGCCTGCCCCTGCGTGTCTGGGCTCCCGTCCACAGCCCCAGCTCAGGGAAGCAGCTCCTCAGCCAAGACCTGTAGGAGGCGCGGGGCGCCCCCGCCTGGAAGCCTAGTGCACAGCATGAGGGAAGCGAGCCTCCTTGGGAGAAGAGGAGGCAGCCCAGATGCGTTGGGCTGCAATCACTGCTTTGGCGGAGCCGAGTGCGCCTCCAGTACGGCAGAGCTCCAGCTCTGCTCAGAGGCCCGATCTGGCAGAGTGCTGGCGTGAGGCTGCTCAGCCCTGGGCGAGCCTTGCCCAGACTTGCCTCGCGGCTAGGCTTCCAGTCCAGAAAGGAGCGGGCTGCGCGAGACTGGGAGATGCTACTGGCGCCTTCCTGGCCTCAGCTCCACTCTTGCCTTGCCTTTGCACCTAGTCCTCAGGCGTTCTTGTGGAGGGCTTAGTTGCCGGTGGGTTGCACACTGCCAAGCGCTGCAGCTTGAGGGCTCTATTAGAGGCAATGGGAGGGCAACTGCAGGGCTCCTCCAGCCGTTGCTTGACCGCCCAGACTCAGCACAGCACGGAGAGCACAAGGCTCACAGGGCCTCTGGCTGTGGTCTGCAGCCCCACACACGCTGAGGCTGACTCGGTGAGCACCCAGAAGGTGCCTGACAGACGTCATTTCCCTAGTGCTCTCCTCCCCAGCAGAGACGTGTGCAGGTGGTTGGGGCCTGCCCCTGCGTGTCTGGGCTCCCGTCCACAGCCCCAGCTCAGGGAAGCAGCTCCTGAGCCAAGAGCTGTGGCGGGCGCAGGGGGCCCCGCCTGGAAGCCTAGTTTACAGCATGCGGGAAGCGAGCCTCCTCGGGAGAAGAGAAGGCAGCCCTGCTGTGTGCGGCTGCATTCACTGCTTTGGCGGAGCCGAGTGCGCCTCCAGTACGGCAGAGCTCCAGCTCTGCTCAGAGGCCCGATCTGGCAGAGTTGCTGGCGTGAGGCTGATCTGTCCTGGGCGAGCCTTGCCCAGACTTGCCTCGCGGCTAGGCTTCCAGTCCAGAAAGGAGCGGGCTGCGCGAGACTGGGAGATGCTACTGGCGCCTTCCTGGCCTCAGCACCACTCCTGCATTACCTTTGCACCTAGTCCTCAGGCGTTCTTGTGGAGGGCTTAGTTGCCGGTGGGTTGCACACTGCCAAGCGCTCCAGCAGAGAGGGCTCTATTAGAGGCAATGGGAGGGCAACTGCAGGTCTCCTCCTGCGGTTGCTTGATCGCCCAGACTCAGCACAGCA
Organism: Capricornis sumatraensis; assembly: GCF_032405125.1. NCBI lineage: Eukaryota > Metazoa > Chordata > Mammalia > Artiodactyla > Bovidae > Capricornis > Capricornis sumatraensis. The sequence continues at coordinate 92,947 of NW_027184644.1, forward strand.
CGGAGAGCACAAGGCTCACAGGGCCTCTGGCTGTGGTCTGCAGCCCCACGCACGCTGAGGCTGACTCGGTGAGCGCCCAGAAGGTGCCTGACAGACGTCATTTCCCTAGTGCTCTCCTCCCCAGCAGAGACGTGTGCAGGTGGTTGGGGCCTGCCCCTGCGTGTCTGGGCTCCCGTCCACAGCCCCAGCTCAGGGAAGCAACTCCTCAGCCAAGACCTGTAGGAGGCGTGGGGCGCCCCCGCCTGGAAGCCTAGTGCACAGCATGAGGGAAGCGTGCCTCCTTGAGAGAGGAGGAGGCAGCCCAGATGCGTGGGGCTGCAATCACTCCTTGGGCGGAGCCGAGTGCGCCTCCAGTACGGCAGAGCTCCAGCTCTGCTCAGAGGCCCGATCTGGCAGAGGGCTGGCGTGAGGCTGCTCTGCCCTGGGCGAGCCTTGCCCAGACTTGCCTCGCGGCTAGGCTTCCAGTCCAGAAAGGAGCGGGCTGCGCGAGACTGGGAGATGCTACTGGCGCCTTCCTGGCCTCAGCTCCACTCCTGCCTTGCCTTTGCACCTAGTCCCCAGGCGTTCTTGTGGAGGGCTTAGTTGCCGGTGGGTTGCACACTGCCAAGCGCTCCAGCTTGAGGGCTCTAGTAGAGGCAAAGTGAGGGCAACTGACAGTCTATTCTTACGATTGCTTGACCGCCCAGACTCAGCACAGCACGGAGAGCACAAGGCTCACAGGGCCTCTGGCTGTGGTCTGCAGCCCCACACACGCGGAGGCTGACTCGGTGAGCGCCCAGAAGGTGTCTGACAGACGTCATTTCCCTAGTGCTCTCCTCCCCAGCAGAGACGTGTGCAGGTGGTTGGGGCCTGCCCCTGCGTGTCTGGGCTCCCGTCCACAGCCCCAGCTCAGGGAAGCAGCTCCTCAGCCAAGACCTGTAGGAGGCGCGGGGCGCCCCCGCCTGGAAGCCTAGTGCACAGCATGAGGGAAGCGAGCCTCCTTGGGAGAAGAGGAGGCAGCCCAGATGCGTGGGGCTGCAATCACTGCTTGGGCGGAGCCGAGTGCGCCTCCAGTACGGCAGAGCTCCAGCTCTGCTCAGAGGCCCGATCTGGCAGAGTGCTGGCGTGAGGCTGATCTGCCCTGGGCGAGCCTTGCCCAGACTTGCCTCGGGGCTAGGCTTCCAGTCCAGAAAGGAGCGGGCTGCGCGAGACTGGGAGATGCTACTGGCGCCTTCCTGGCCTCAGCTCCACTCTTGCCTTGCCTTTGCACCTAGTCCTCAGGCGTTCTTGTGGAGGGCTTAGTTGCCGGTGGGTTGCACACTGCCAAGCGCTCCAGCTTGAGGGCTCTATTAGAGGCAATGGGAGGGCAACTGCAGGGCTCCTCCAGCCGTTGCTTGACCGCCCAGACTCAGCACAGCACGGAGAGCACAAGGCTCACAGGGCCCCTGGCTGGGGTCTGCAGCCCCACACACGCTGAGGCTGACTCGGTGAGCGCCCAGAAGGTGCCTGACAGACGTCATTTCCCGAGTGCTCTCCTCCCCAGCAGAGACGTGTGCAGGTGGTTGGGGCCTGCCCCTGCGTGTCTGGGCTCCCGTCCACAGCCCCAGCTCAGGGAAGCAGCTCCTCAGCCAAGACCTGTAGGAGGCGCGGGGCGCCCCCGCCTGGAAGCCTAGTGCACAGCATGAGGGAAGCGAGCCTCCTTGGGAGAAGAGGAGGCAGCCCAGATGCGTTGGGATGCAATCACTGCTTTGGCGGAGCCGAGTGCGCCTCCAGTACGGCAGAGCTCCAGCTCTGCTCAGAGGCCCGATCTGGCAGAGTGCTGGCGTGAGGCTGCTCAGCCCTGGGCGAGCCTTGCCCAGACTTGCCTCGCGGCTAGGCTTCCAGTCCAGAAAGGAGCGGGCTGCGCGAGACTGGGAGATGCTACTGGCGCCTTCCTGGCCTCAGCTCCACTCTTGCCTTGCCTTTGCACCTAGTCCTCAGGCGTTCTTGTGGAGGGCTTAGTTGCCGGTGGGTTGCACACTGCCAAGCGCTCCAGCTTGAGGGCTCTATTAGAGGCAATGGGAGGGCAACTGGAAGTCTATTCTTACGGTTGCTTGACCGCCCAGACTCAGCACAGCACGGAGAGCACAAGGCTCACAGGGCCCCTGGCTGGGGTCTGCAGCCCCACACACGCTGATTCTGACTCGGTGAGCGCCCAGAAGGTGCCTGACAGACGTCATTTCCCTAGTGCTCTCCTCCCCAGCAGAGACGTGTGCAGTTGGTTGGGGCCTGCCCCTGCGTGTCTGGGCTCCCGTCCACAGCCCCAGCTCAGGGAAGCAGCTCCTCAGCCAAGACCTGTAGGAGGAGCGGGGCGCCCCCGCCTGGGAGCCTAGTGCACAGCATAGGGAAGCGAGCCTCCTTGGGAGAAGAGGAGGCAGCCCAGATGCGTGGGGCTGCAATCACTGCTTGGGCGGAGCCGAGTGCGCCTCCAGTACGGCAGAGCTCCAGCTCTGCTCAGAGGCCCGATCTGGCAGAGTTGCTGGCGTGAGGCTGCTCTGCCATGGGCGAGGCTTGCCCAAACTTGCCTCGCGGCTAGGCTTCGAGTGCAGAAAGGAGGGGGCTGCGCGAGACTGGGAGATGCTACTGGCACCTTCCTGGCCTCAGCTCCACTCCTGCCTTGCCTTTGCACCTAATCCCCAGGCGTTCTTGTGGAGGGCTTAGTTGCCGGTGGGTTGCACACTGCCAAGCGCTCCAGCTTGAGGGCTCTAGTAGAGGCAAAGTGAGGGCAACTGAAAGTCTATTCTTATGGTTGCTTGACCGCCCAGACTCAGCACAGCACGGAGAGCACAAGGCTCACAGGGCCCCTGGCTCGGGTCTGCAGCCCCACACACGCGGAGGCTGACTCGGTGAGCACCGAGAAGGTGCCTGACAGACGTCATTTCCCTAGTGCTCTCCTCCCCAGCAGAGACTTGTGCAGGTGGTTGGGGCCTGCCCCTGCGTGTCTGGGCTCCCGTCCACAGCCCCAGCTCAGGGAAGCAGCTCCTGAGCCAAGAGCTGTGGAGGGCGCAGGGGGCCCCGCCTGGAATCCTAGTTTACAGCATGCGGGAAGCGAGCCTCCTCGGGATAAGAGAAGGCAGCCCTGCTGTGTGCGGCTGCATTCACTGCTTTGGCGGAGCCGAGTGCGCCTCCAGTACGGCAGAGCTCCAGCTCTGCTCAGAGGCCCGATCTGGCAGATTTGCTGGCGTGAGGCTGATCTGCCCTGGGCGAGCCTTGCCCAGACTTGCCTCTCGGCTAGGCTTCCAGTCCAGAAAGGAGCGGGCTGCGCGAAACTGGGAGATGCTACTGGCGCCTTCCTGGCCTCAGCTCCACTCTTGCCTTGCCTTTGCACCTAGTCCTCAGGCGTTCTTGTGGAGGGCTTAGTTGCCGGTGGGTTGCACACTGCCAAGCGCTCCAGCTTGAGGGCTCTATTAGAGGCAATGGGAGGGCAACTGGAAGTCTATTCTTACGGTTGCTTGACCGCCCAGACTCAGCACAGCACGGAGAGCACAAGGCTCACAGGGCCCCTGGCTGGGGTCTGCAGCCCCACACACGCTGATTCTGACTCGGTGAGCGCCCAGAAGGTGCCTGACAGACGTCATTTCCCTAGTGCTCTCCTCCCCAGCAGAGACGTGTGCAGTTGGTTGGGGCCTGCCCCTGCGTGTCTGGGCTCCCGTCCACAGCCCCAGCTCAGGGAAGCAGCTCCTCAGCCAAGACCTGTAGGAGGAGCGGGGCGCCCCCGCCTGGGAGCCTAGTGCACAGCATAGGGAAGCGAGCCTCCTTGGGAGAAGAGGAGGCAGCCCAGATGCGTGGGGCTGCAATCACTGCTTGGGCGGAGCCGAGTGCGCCTCCAGTACGGCAGAGCTCCAGCTCTGCTCAGAGGCCCGATCTGGCAGAGTTGCTGGCGTGAGGCTGCTCTGCCATGGGCGAGGCTTGCCCAAACTTGCCTCGCGGCTAGGCTTCGAGTGCAGAAAGGAGGGGGCTGCGCGAGACTGGGAGATGCTACTGGCACCTTCCTGGCCTCAGCTCCACTCCTGCCTTGCCTTTGCACCTAGTCCCCAGGCGTTCTTGTGGAGGGCTTAGTTGCCGGTGGGTTGCACACTGCCAAGCGCTCCAGCTTGAGGGCTCTAGTAGAGGCAAAGTGAGGGCAACTGAAAGTCTATTCTTATGGTTGCTTGACCGCCCAGACTCAGCACAGCACGGAGAGCACAAGGCTCACAGGGCCCCTGTCTCGGGTCTGCAGCCCCACACACGCGGAGGCTGACTCGGTGAGCACCGAGAAGGTGCCTGACAGACGTCATTTCCCTAGTGCTCTCCTCAACAGCAGAGACGTGTGCAGGTGGTTGGGGCCTGACCCTGCGTGTCTGGGCTCCCGTCCACAGCCCCAGCTCAGGGAAGCAGCTCCTGAGCCAAGAGCTGTGGAGGTCGCAGGGGGCCCCGCCTGGAAGCCTAGTTTACAGCATGCGGGAAGCGAGCCTCCTCGGGATAAGAGAAGGCAGCCCTGCTGTGTGCGGCTGCATTCACTGCTTTGGCGGAGCCGAGTGCGCCTCCAGTACGGCAGAGCTCCAGCTCTGCTCAGAGGCCCGATCTGGCAGAGTTGCTGGCGTGAGCCTGATCTGCCCTGGGCGAGCCTTGCCCAGACTTGCCTCGCGGCTAGGCTTCCAGTCCAGAAAGGAGCGGGCTGCGCGAGACTGGGAGATGCTACTGGCGCCTTCCTGGCCTCAGCACCACTCCTGCCTTACCTTTGCACCTAGTCCTCAGGCGTTCTTGTGGAGGGCTTAGTTGCCGGTGGGTTGCACACTGCCAAGCGCTCCAGCAGAGAGGGCTCTATTAGAGGCAATGGGAGGGCAACTGCAGGGCTCCTCCAGCGGTTGCTTGACCGCCCAGACTCAGCACAGCACGGAGAGCACAAGGCTCACAGGGCCTCTGGCTGTGGTCTGCAGCCCCACACACGCTGAAGCTGACTCGGTGAGCGCCCAGAAGGTGCCTGACAGACGTCATTTCCCTAGTGCTCTCCTCCCCAGCAGAGACGTGTGCAGGTGGTTGGGGCCTGCCCCTGCGTGTCTGGGCTCCCGTCCACAGCCCCAGCTCAGGGAAGCAGCTCCTCAGCCAAGACCTGTAGGAGGCGCGGGGCGCCCCCGCCTGGAAGCCTAGTGCACAGCATGAGGGAAGCGAGCCTCCTTGAGAGAAGAGGAGGCAGCCCAGATGCGTGGGGCTCCAATCACTCCTTGGGCGGAGCCGAGTGCGCCTCCAGTACGGCAGAGCTCCAGCTCTGCTCAGAGGCCCGATCTGGCAGAGGGCTGGCGTGAGGCTGCTCTGCCCTGGGCGAGCATTGCCCAGACTTGCCTCGCGGCTAGGCTTCCAGTCCAGAAAGGAGCGGGCTGCGCGAGACTGGGAGATGCTACTGGCGCCTTCCTGGCCTCAGCTCCACTCCTGCCTTGCCTTTGCACCTAGTCCCCAGGCGTTCTTGTGGAGGGCTTAGTTGCCGGTGGGTTGCACACTGCCAAGCGCTCCAGCTTGAGGGCTCTAGTAGAGGCAAAGTGAGGGCAACTGGAAGTCTATTCTTACGGTTGCTTGACCGCCCAGACTCAGCACAGCACGGAGAGCACAAGGCTCACAGGGCCTCTGGCTGTGGTCTGCAGCCCCACACACGCTGAAGCTGACTCGGTGAGCGCCCAGAAGGTGCCTGACAGACGTCATTTCCCTAGTGCTCTCCTCCCCAGCAGAGACGTGTGCAGGTGGTTGGGGCCTGCCCCTGCGTGTCTGGGCTCCCGTCCACAGCCCCAGCTCAGGGAAGCAGCTCCTCAGCCAAGACCTGTAGGAGGCGCGGGGCGCCCCCGCCTGGAAGCCTAGTGCACAGCATGAGAGAAGCGAGCCTCCTTGGGAGAAGAGGAGGCAGCCCAGATGCGTGGGGCTGCAATCACTGCTTGGGCGGAGCCGAGTGCGCCTCCAGTACGGCAGAGCTCCAGCTCTGCTCAGAGACCCGATTTGGCAGAGTGCTGGCGTGAGGCTGCTCTGCCCTGGGCGAGCCTTGCCCAGACTTGCCTCGCGGCTAGGCTTCCAGTCCAGAAAGGAGCGGGCTGCGCGAGACTGGGAGATGCTACTGGCGCCTTCCTGGCCTCAGCTCCACTCCTGCCTTTCCTTTGCACCTAGTCCCCAGGCGTTCTTGTGGAGAACTTAGTTGCCGGTGGGTTGCACACTGCCAAGCGCTCCAGCTTGAGGTCTCTAGTAGAGGCAAAGTGAGGGCAACTGAAATTCTATTCTTATGGTTGCTTGACCGCCCAGACTCAGCACAGCACGGAGAGCACAAGGTTCACAGGGCCTCTGGCTGTGGTCTGCAACCCCACACACGCTGAGGCTGACTCGGTGAGCGCCCAGAAGGTGCCTGACAGACGTCATTTCCCGAGTGCTCTCCTCCCCAGCAGAGACGTGTGCAGGTGGTTGGGGCCTGCCCCTGCGTGTCTGGGCTCCCGTCCACAGCCCCAGCTCAGGGAAGCAGCTCCTCAGTCAAGACCTGTAGGAGGCGCGGGGCGCCCCCGCCTGGAAGCCTAGTGCACAGCATGAGGGAAGCGAGCCTCCTTGGGAGAAGAGGAGGCAGCCCAGATGCGTGGGGCTGCAATCACTGCTTGGGCGGAGCCGAGTGCGCCTCCAGTACGGCAGACTACAGCTCTGCTCAGAGGCCCGATCTGGCAGAGGGCTGGCGTGAGGCTGCTCTGCCCTGGGCGAGTCTTGCCCAGACTTGCCTCGCGGCTAGGCTTCCACTCCAGAAAGGAGCGGGCTGCGCGAGACTGGGAGATGCTACTGGCGCCTTCCTGGCCTCAGCTCCACTCCTGCCTTGCCTTTGCACCTAGTCCCCAGGCGTTCGTGTGGAGGGCTTAGTTGCCGGTGGGTTGCACACTGCCAAGCGCTCCAGCTTGAGGGCTCTATTAGAGGCAATGGGAGGGCAACTGCAGGGCTCCTCCAGCCGTTGCTTGACCGCCCAGACTCAGCACAGCACGGAGAGCACAAGGCTCACAGGGCCCCTGGCTGGGGTCTGCAGCCCCACACACGCTGAGGCTGACTTGGTGAGCGCCCAGAAGGTGCCTGACAGACGTCATTTCCCGAGTGCTCTCCTCCCCAGCAGAGACGTGTGCAGGTGGTTGGGGCCTGCCCCTGCGTGTCTGGGCTCCCGTCCACAGCCCCAGCTCAGGGAAGCAGCTCCTCAGCCAAGACCTGTAGGAGGCGCGGGGCGCCCCCGCCTGGAAGCCTAGTGCACAGCATGAGGGAAGCGAGCCTCCTTGGGAGAAGAGGAGGCAGCCCAGATGCGTTGGGCTGCAATCACTGCTTTGGCGGAGCCGAGTGCGCCTCCAGTACGGCAGAGCTCCAGCTCTGCTCAGAGGCCCGATCTGGCAGAGTGCTGGCGTGAGGCTGCTCAGCCCTGGGCGAGCCTTGCCCAGACTTGCCTCGCGGCTAGGCTTCCAGTCCAGAAAGGAGCGGGCTGCGCGAGACTGGGAGATGCTAATGGCGCCTTCCTGGCCTCAGCTCCACTCTTGCCTTGCCTTTGCACCTAGTCCTCAGGCGTTCTTGTGGAGGGCTTAGTTGCCGGTGGGTTGCACACTGCCAAGCGCTCCAGCTTGAGGGCTCTATTAGAGGCAATGGGAGGGCAACTGTAAGTCTATTCTTACGGTTGCTTGACCGCCCAGACTCAGCACAGCACGGAGAGCACAAGGCTCACAGGGCCCCTGGCTGGGGTCTGCAGCCCCACACACGCTGATTCTGACTCGGTGAGCGCCCAGAAGGTGCCTGACAGACGTCATTTCCCTAGTGCTCTCCTCCCCAGCAGAGACGTGTGCAGTTGGTTGGGGCCTGCCCCTGCGTGTCTGGGCTCCCGTCCACAGCCCCAGCTCAGGGAAGCAGCTCCTCAGCCAAGACCTGTAGGAGGAGCGGGGCGCCCCCGCCTGGGAGCCTAGTGCACAGCATAGGGAAGCGAGCCTCCTTGGGAGAAGAGGAGGCAGCCCAGATGCGTGGGGCTGCAATCACTGCTTGGGCGGAGCCGAGTGCGCCTCCAGTACGGCAGAGCTCCAGCTCTGCTCAGAGGCCCGATCTGGCAGAGTTGCTGGCGTGAGGCTGCTCTGCCATGGGCGAGGCTTGCCCAAACTTGCCTCGCGGCTAGGCTTCGAGTGCAGAAAGGAGGGGGCTGCGCGAGACTGGGAGATGCTACTGGCGCCTTCCTGGCCTCAGCTCCACTCCTGCCTTGCCTTTGCACCTAATCCCCAGGCGTTCTTGTGGAGGGCTTAGTTGCCGGTGGGTTGCACACTGCCAAGCGCTCCAGTTGAGGGCTCTAGTAGAGGCAAAGTGAGGGCAACTGAAAGTCTATTCTTATGGTTGCTTGACCGCCCAGACTCAGCACAGCACGGAGAGCACAAGGCTCACAGGGCCCCTGGCTCGGGTCTGCAGCCCCACACACGCGGAGGCTGACTCGGTGAGCACCGAGAAGGTGCCTGACAGACGTCATTTCCCTAGTGCTCTCCTCCCCAGCAGAGACGTGTGCAGGTGGTTGGGGCCTGCCCCTGCGTGTCTGGGCTCCCGTCCACAGCCCCAGCTCAGGGAAGCAGCTCCTGAGCCAAGAGCTGTGGAGGGCGCAGGGGGCCCCGCCTGGAATCCTAGTTTACAGCATGCGGGAAGCGAGCCTCCTCGGGATAAGAGAAGGCAGCCCTGCTGTGTGCGGCTGCATTCACTGCTTTGGCGGAGCCGAGTGCGCCTCCAGTACGGCAGAGCTCCAGCTCTGCTCAGAGGCCCGATCTGGCAGATTTGCTGGCGTGAGGCTGATCTGCCCTGGGCGAGCCTTGCCCAGACTTGCCTCTCGGCTAGGCTTCCAGTCCAGAAAGGAGCGGGCTGCGCGAGACTGGGAGATGCTACTGGCGCCTTCCTGGCCTCAGCTCCACTCTTGCCTTGCCTTTGCACCTAGTCCTCAGGCGTTCTTGTGGAGGGCTTAGTTGCCGGTGGGTTGCACACTGCCAAGCGCTCCAGCTTGAGGGCTCTATTAGAGGCAATGGGAGGGCAACTGGAAGTCTATTCTTACGGTTGCTTGACCGCCCAGACTCAGCACAGCACGGAGAGCACAAGGCTCACAGGGCCCCTGGCTGGGGTCTGCAGCCCCACACACGCTGATTCTGACTCGGTGAGCGCCCAGAAGGTGCCTGACAGACGTCATTTCCCTAGTGCTCTCCTCCCCAGCAGAGACGTGTGCAGTTTGTTGGGGCCTGCCCCTGCGTGTCTGGGCTCCCGTCCACAGCCCCAGCTCAGGGAAGCAGCTCCTCAGCCAAGACCTGTAGGAGGAGCGGGGCGCCCCCGCCTGGGAGCCTAGTGCACAGCATAGGGAAGCGAGCCTCCTTGGGAGAAGAGGAGGCAGCCCAGATGCGTGGGGCTGCAATCACTGCTTGGGCGGAGCCGAGTGCGCCTCCAGTACGGCAGAGCTCCAGCTCTGCTCAGAGGCCCGATCTGGCAGAGTTGCTGGCGTGAGGCTGCTCTGCCATGGGCGAGGCTTGCCCAAACTTGCCTCGCGGCTAGGCTTCGAGTGCAGAAAGGAGGGGGCTGCGCGAGACTGGGAGATGCTACTGGCACCTTCCTGGCCTCAGCTCCACTCCTGCCTTGCCTTTGCACCTAGTCCCCAGGCGTTCTTGTGGAGGGCTTAGTTGCCGGTGGGTTGCACACTGCCAAGCGCTCCAGCTTGAGGGCTCTAGTAGAGGCAAAGTGAGGGCAACTGAAAGTCTATTCTTATGGTTGCTTGACCGCCCAGACTCAGCACAGCACGGAGAGCACAAGGCTCACAGGGCCCCTGGCTCGGGTCTGCAGCCCCACACACGCGGAGGCTGACTCGGTGAGCACCGAGAAGGTGCCTGACAGACGTCATTTCCCTAGTGCTCTCCTCAACAGCAGAGACGTGTGCAGGTGGTTGGGGCCTGACCCTGCGTGTCTGGGCTCCCGTCCACAGCCCCAGCTCAGGGAAGCAGCTCCTGAGCCAAGAGCTGCGGAGGTCGCAGGGGGCCCCGCCTGGAAGCCTAGTTTACAGCATGCGGGAAGCGAGCCTCCTCGGGATAAGAGAAGGCAGCCCTGCTGTGTGCGGCTGCATTCACTGCTTTGGCGGAGCCGAGTGCGCCTCCAGTACGGCAGAGCTCCAGCTCTGCTCAGAGGCCCGATCTGGCAGAGTTGCTGGCGTGAGGCTGATCTGCCCTGGGCGAGCCTTGCCCAGACTTGCCTCGCGGCTAGGCTTCCAGTCCAGAAAGGAGCGGGCTGCGCGAGACTGGGAGATGCTACTGGCGCCTTCCTGGCCTCAGCACCACTCCTGCCTTACCTTTGCACCTAGTCCTCAGGCGTTCTTGTGGAGGGCTTAGTTGCCGGTGGGTTGCACACTGCCAAGCGCTCCAGCAGAGAGGGCTCTATTAGAGGCAATGGGAGGGCAACTGCAGGGCTCCTCCAGCGGTTGCTTGACCGCCCAGACTCAGCACAGCACGGAGAGCACAAGGCTCACAGGGCCTCTGGCTGTGGTCTGCAGCCCCACACACGCTGAAGCTGACTCGGTGAGCGCCCAGAAGGTGCCTGACAGACGTCATTTCCCTAGTGCTCTCCTCCCCAGCAGAGACGTGTGCAGGTGGTTGGGGCCTGTCCCTGCGTGTCTGGGCTCCCGTCCACAGCCCCAGCTCAGGGAAGCAGCTCCTCAGCCAAGACCTGTAGGAGGCGCGGGGCGCCCCCGCCTGGAAGCCTAGTGCACAGCATGAGGGAAGCGAGCCTCCTTGAGAGAAGAGGAGGCAGCCCAGATGCGTGGGGCTGCAATCACTCCTTGGGCGGAGCCGAGTGCGCCTCCAGTACGGCAGAGCTCCAGCTCTGCTCAGAGGCCCGATCTGGCAGAGGGCTGGCGTGAGGCTGCTCTGCCCTGGGCGAGCATTGCCCAGACTTGCCTCGCGGCTAGGCTTCCAGTCCAGAAAGGAGCGGGCTGCGCGAGACTGGGAGATGCTACTGGCGCCTTCCTGGCCTCAGCTCCACTCCTGCCTTGCCTTTGCACCTAGTCCCCAGGCGTTCTTGTGGAGGGCTTAGTTGCCGGTGGGTTGCACACTGCCAAGCGCTCCAGCTTGAGGGCTCTAGTAGAGGCAAAGTGAGGGCAACTGGAAGTCTATTCTTACGGTTGCTTGACCGCCCAGACTCAGCACAGCACGGAGAGCACAAGGCTCACAGGGCCTCTGGCTGTGGTCTGCAGCCCCACACACGCTGAAGCTGACTCGGTGAGCGCCCAAAGGTGCCTGACAGACGTCATTTCCCTAGTGCTCTCCTCCCCAGCAGAGACGTGTGCAGGTGGTTGGGGCCTGCCCCTGCGTGTCTGGGCTCCCGTCCACAGCCCCAGCTCAGGGAAGCAGCTCCTCAGCCAAGACCTGTAGGAGGCGCGGGGCGCCCCCGCCTGGAAGCCTAGTGCACAGCATGAGAGAAGCGAGCCTCCTTGGGAGAAGAGGAGGCAGCCCAGATGCGTGGGGCTGCAATCACTGCTTGGGCGGAGCCGAGTGCGCCTCCAGTACGGCAGAGCTCCAGCTCTGCTCAGAGACCCGATTTGGCAGAGTGCTGGCGTGAGGCTGCTCTGCCCTGGGCGAGCCTTGCCCAGACTTGCCTCGCGGCTAGGCTTCCAGTCCAGAAAGGAGCGGGCTGCGCGAGACTGGGAGATGCTACTGGCGCCTTCCTGGCCTCAGCTCCACTCCTGCCTTTCCTTTGCACCTAGTCCCCAGGCGTTCTTGTGGAGAACTTAGTTGCCGGTGGGTTGCACACTGCCAAGCGCTCCAGCTTGAGGTCTCTAGTAGAGGCAAAGTGAGGGCAACTGAAAGTCTATTCTTATGGTTGCTTGACCGCCCAGACTCAGCACAGCACGGAGAGCACAAGGTTCACAGGGCCTCTGGCTGTGGTCTGCAACCCCACACACGCTGAGGCTGACTCGGTGAGCGCCCAGAAGGTGCCTGACAGACGTCATTTCCCTAGTGCTCTCCTCCCCAGCAGAGACGTGTACAGGTGGTTGGGGCCTGCCCCTGCGTGTCTGGGCTCCCGTCCAGAGCCCCAGCTCAGGGAAGCAGCTCCTCAGCCAAGACCTGTAGGAGGCGCGGGGCGCCCCCGCCTGGAAGCCTAGTGCACAGCATGAGGTAAGCGAGCCTCCTTGAGAGAAGAGGAGGCAGCCCAGATGCGTGGGGCTGCAATCACTCCTTGGGCGGAGCCGAGTGCGCCTCCAATACGGCAGAGCTCCAGCTCTGCTCAGAGGCCCGATCTGGCAGAGGGCTGGCGTGAGGCTGCTCTGCCCTGGGCGAGCCTTGCCCAGACTTGCCTTGAGGCTAGGCTTCCAGTCCAGAAAGGAGCGGGCTGCGCGAGACTGGGAGATGCTACTGGCGCCTTCCTGGCCTCAGCTCCACTCCTGCCTTGCCTTTGCACCTAGTCCCCAGGCGTTCTTGTGGAGGGCTTAGTTGCCGGTGGGTTGCACACTGCCAAGCGCTCCAGCTTGAGGGCTCTAGTAGAGGCAAAGTGAGGGCAACCGGAAGTCTATTCTTACGGTTGCTTGACCGCCCAGACTCAGCACAGCACGGAGAGCACAAGGCTCACAGGGCCCCTGGCTGGGGTCTGCAGCCCCACACACGCTGAGGCTGACTCGGTGAGCGCCCAGAAGGTGCCTGACAGACGTCATTTCCCTAGTGCTCTCCTCCCCAGCAGAGACGTGTGCAGGTGGTTGGGGCCTGCCCCTGCGTGTCTGGGCTCCCGTCCACAGCCCCAGCTCAGGGAAGCAGCTCCTGAGCCAAGACCTGTGGGAGGCGCAGGGGGCCCTGCCTGGAAGCCTAGTTTACAGCATGCGGGAAGCGAGCCTCCTCGGGAGAAGAGAAGGCAGCCCTGCTGTGTGCGGCTGCATTCACTGCTTTGGCGGAGCCGAGTGCGCCTCCAGTACGGCAGAGCTCCAGCTCTGCTCAGAGGCCCGATCTGGCAGAGTTGCTGGCGTGAGGCTGCTCTGCCCTGGGCGAGCCTTGCCCAAACTTGCCTCGCGGCTAGGCTTCCAGTCCAGAAGGGAGCGGGCTGCGCGAGACTGGGAGATGCTACTGGCGCCTTCCTGGCCTCAGCTCCACTCCTGCCTTGCCTTTGCACCTAGTCCCCAGGCGTTCTTGTGGAGGGCTTAGTTGCCGGTGGGTTGCACACTGCCAAGCGCTCCAGGTTGAGGGCTCTAGTAGAGGCAAAGTGAGGGCAACTGAAAGTCTATTCTTACGATTGCTTGACCGCCCAGACTCAGCACAGCACGGAGAGCACAAGGCTCACAGGGCCTCTGGCTGTGGTCTGCAGCCCCACACACGCTGAGGCTGACTCGGTGAGCGCCCAGAAGGTGCCTGACAGACGTCATTTCCCGAGTGCTCTCCTCCCCAGCAGAGACGTGTGCAGGTGGTTGGGGCCTGCCCCTGCGTGTCTGGGCTCCCGTCCACAGCCCCAGCTCAGGGAAGCAGCTCCTCAGTCAAGACCTGTAGGAGGCGCGGGGCGCCCCCGCCTGGAAGCCTAGTGCACAGCATGAGGGAAGCGAGCCTCCTTGGGAGAAGAGGAGGCAGCCCAGATGCGTGGGGCTGCAATCACTGCTTGGGCGGAGCCGAGTGCGCCTCCAGTACGGCAGACTACAGCTCTGCTCAGAGGCCCGATCTGGCAGAGGGCTGGCGTGAGGCTGCTCTGCCCTGGGCGAGTCTTGCCCAGACTTGCCTCGCGGCTAGGCTTCCACTCCAGAAAGGAGCGGGCTGCGCGAGAATGGGAGATGCTACTGGCGCCTTCCTGGCCTCAGCTCCACTCCTGCCTTGCCTTTGCACCTAGTCCCCAGGCGTTCGTGTGGAGGGCTTAGTTGCGGGTGGGTTGCACACTGCCAAGCGCTCCAGCTTGAGGGCTCTAGTAGAGGCAAAGTGAGGGCAACTGAAAGTCTATTCTTACGGTTGCTTAATCGCCCAGACTCAGCACAGCACGGAGAGCACAAGGCTCACAGGGCCTCTGGCTGTGGTCTGCAACCCCACACACGCGGAGGCGGACTCGGTGAGCGCCCAGAAGGTGCCTGACAGACGTCATTTCCCTAGTGCTCTCCTCCCCAGCAGAGACGTGTGCAAGTGGTTGGGGCCTGCCTCTGCGTGTCTGGGCTCCCGTCCACAGCCCCAGCTCAGGGAAGCAGCTCCTGAGCCAAGACCTGTAGGAGGCGCGTGGCGCCCCCGCCTGGAAGCCTAGTGCACAGCATGAGGGAAGCGAGCCTCCTTGGGAGAAAAGGAGGCAGCCCAGATGCGTGGGGCTGCAATCACTGCTTGGGCGGAGCCGGGTGCGCCTCCAGTACGGCAGAGCTCCAGCTCTGCTCAGAGGCCCGATCTGGCAGAGGGCTGGCGTGAGGCTGCTCTGCCCTGGGCGAGTCTTGCCCAGACTTGCCTCGCGGCTAGGCTTCCAGTCCAGAAAGGAGCGGGCTGCGCGAGACTGGGAGATGCTACTGGCGCCTTCCTGGCCTCAGCTCCACTCCTCCCTTGCCTTTGCACCTAGTCCCCAGGCGTTCTTGTGGAGGGCTTAGTTGCCGGTGGGTTGCACACGGCCAAGCGCTCCAGCTTGTGGGCTCTAGTAGAGGCAAAGTGAGGGCAACTGAAAGTCTATTCTTACGGTTGCTTGACCGCCCAGACTCAGCACAGCACGGAGAGCACAAGGCTCACAGGGCCTCTGGCTGTGGTCTGCAACCCCACACACGCGGAGGCGGACTCAGTGAGCGCCCAGAAGGTGCCTGACAGACGTCATTTCCCTAGTGCTCTCCTCCCCAGCAGAGACGTGTGCAGGTGGTTGGGGCCTGCCTCTGCGTGTCTGGGCTCCCGTCCACAGCCCCAGCTCAGGGAAGCAGCTCCTGAGCCAAGACCTGTGGGAGGCGCAGGGGGCCCCGCCTGGCAGCCTAGTTTACAGCATGTGGGAAGCGAGCCTCCTCGGGAGAAGAGAAGGCAGCCCTGCTGTGTGCGGCTGCATTCACTGCTTTGGCGGAGCCGAGTGCGCCTCCAGTACGGCAGAGCTCCAGCTCTGCTCAGAGGCCCGATCTGGCAGAGTTGCTGGCGTGAGGCTGATCTGCCCTGGGCGAGCCTTGCCCAGACTTGCCTCGCGGCTAGGCTTCCAGTCCAGAAAGGAGCGGGCTGCGCGAGACTGGGAGATGCTACTGGCGCCTTCCTGGCCTCAGCACCACTCCTGCCTTACCTTTGCACCTAGTCCTCAGGCGTTCTTGTGGAGGGCTTAGTTGCCGGTGGGTTGCACACTGCCAAGCGCTCCAGCAGAGAGGGCTCTATTAGAGGCAATGGGAGGGCAACTGCAGGGCTCCTACAGCGGTTGCTTGACCGCCCAGACTCAGCACAGCACGGAGAGCACAAGGCTCACAGGGCCTCTGGCTGTGGTCTGCAGCCCCACACACGCTGAGGCTGACTCGTTGAGCGACCAGAAGGTGCCTGACAGACGTCATTTCCCTAGTGCTCTCCTCCCCAGCAGAGACGTGTTCAGGTGGTTGGGGCCTGCCCCTGCGTGTCTGGGCTCCCGTCCACAGCCCCAGCTCAGGGAAGCAGCTCCTCAGCCAAGACCTGTAGGAGGCGCGGGGCGCCACCGCCTGGAAGCCTAGTGCACAGCATGAGGGAAGCGAGCCTCCTTGAGAGAAGAGGAGGCAGCCCAGATGCGTGGGGCGGCAATCACTCCTTGGGCGGAGCCGAGTGCGCCTCCAGTACGGCAGAGCTCCAGCTCTGCTCAGAGGCCCGATCTGGCAGAGGGCTGGCGTGAGGCTGCTCTGCCCTGGGCGAGCCTTGCCCAGACTTGCCTCGCGGCTAGGCTTCCAGTCCAGAAAGGAGCGGGCTGCGCGAGACTGGGAGATGCTACTGGCGCCTTCCTGGCCTCAGCTCCACTCCTGCCTTGCCTTTGCACCTAGTCCCCAGGCGTTCTTGTGGAGGGCTTAGTTGCCGGTGGGTTGCACACTGCCAAGCGCTCCAGCTTGAGGGCTCTAGTAGAGGCAAAGTGAGGGCAACCGGAAGTCTATTCTTACGGTTGCTTGACCGCCCAGACTCAGCACAGCACGGAGAGCACAAGGCTCACAGGGCCCCTGGCTGGGGTCTGCAGCCCCACACACGCTGAGGCTGACTCGGTGAGCGCCCAGAAGGTGCCTGACAGACGTCATTTCCCTAGTGCTCTCCTCCCCAGCAGAGACGTGTGCAGGTGGTTGGGGCCTGCCCCTGCGTGTCTGGGCTCCCGTCCACAGCCCCAGCTCAGGGAAGCAGCTCCTGAGCCAAGACCTGTGGGAGGCGCAGGGGGCCCTGCCTGGAAGCCTAGTTTACAGCATGCGGGAAGCGAGCCTCCTCGGGAGAAGAGAAGGCAGCCCTGCTGTGTGCGGCTGCATTCACTGCTTTGGCGGAGCCGAGTGCGCCTCCAGTACGGCAGAGCTCCAGCTCTGCTCAGAGGCCCGATCTGGCAGAGTTGCTGGCGTGAGGCTGCTCTGCCCTGGGCGAGCCTTGCCCAAACTTGCCTCGCGGCTAGGCTTCCAGTCCAGAAGGGAGCGGGCTGCGCGAGACTGGGAGATGCTACTGGCGCCTTCCTGGCCTCAGCTCCACTCCTGCCTTGCCTTTGCACCTAGTCCCCAGGCGTTCTTGTGGAGGGCTTAGTTGCCGGTGGGTTGCACACTGCCAAGCGCTCCAGGTTGAGGGCTCTAGTAGAGGCAAAGTGAGGGCAACTGAAAGTCTATTCTTACGATTGCTTGACCGCCCAGACTCAGCACAGCACGGAGAGCACAAGGCTCACAGGGCCTCTGGCTGTGGTCTGCAGCCCCACACACGCTGAGGCTGACTCGGTGAGCGCCCAGAAGGTGCCTGACAGACGTCATTTCCCGAGTGCTCTCCTCCCCAGCAGAGACGTGTGCAGGTGGTTGGGGCCTGCCCCTGCGTGTCTGGGCTCCCGTCCACAGCCCCAGCTCAGGGAAGCAGCTCCTCAGTCAAGACCTGTAGGAGGCGCGGGGCGCCCCCGCCTGGAAGCCTAGTGCACAGCATGAGGGAAGCGAGCCTCCTTGGGAGAAGAGGAGGCAGCCCAGATGCGTGGGGCTGCAATCACTGCTTGGGCGGAGCCGAGTGCGCCTCCAGTACGGCAGACTACAGCTCTGCTCAGAGGCCCGATCTGGCAGAGGGCTGGCGTGAGGCTGCTCTGCCCTGGGCGAGTCTTGCCCAGACTTGCCTCGCGGCTAGGCTTCCACTCCAGAAAGGAGCGGGCTGCGCGAGACTGGGAGATGCTACTGGCGCCTTCCTGGCCTCAGCTCCACTCCTGCCTTGCCTTTGCACCTAGTCCCCAGGCGTTCGTGTGGAGGGCTTAGTTGCGGGTGGGTTGCACACTGCCAAGCGCTCCAGCTTGAGGGCTCTAGTAGAGGCAAAGTGAGGGCAACTGAAAGTCTATTCTTACGGTTGCTTAATCGCCCAGACTCAGCACAGCACGGAGAGCACAAGGCTCACAGGGCCTCTGGCTGTGGTCTGCAACCCCACACACGCGGAGGCGGACTCGGTGAGCGCCCAGAAGGTGCCTGACAGACGTCATTTCCCTAGTGCTCTCCTCCCCAGCAGAGACGTGTGCAAGTGGTTGGGGCCTGCCTCTGCGTGTCTGGGCTCCCGTCCACAGCCCCAGCTCAGGGAAGCAGCTCCTGAGCCAAGACCTGTAGGAGGCGCGTGGCGCCCCCGCCTGGAAGCCTAGTGCACAGCATGAGGGAAGCGAGCCTCCTTGGGAGAAAAGGAGGCAGCCCAGATGCGTGGGGCTGCAATCACTGCTTGGGCGGAGCCGGGTGCGCCTCCAGTACGGCAGAGCTCCAGCTCTGCTCAGAGGCCCGATCTGGCAGAGGGCTGGCGTGAGGCTGCTCTGCCCTGGGCGAGTCTTGCCCAGACTTGCCTCGCGGCTAGGCTTCCAGTCCAGAAAGGAGCGGGCTGCGCGAGACTGGGAGATGCTACTGGCGCCTTCCTGGCCTCAGCTCCACTCCTCCCTTGCCTTTGCACCTAGTCCCCAGGCGTTCTTGTGGAGGGCTTAGTTGCCGGTGGGTTGCACACGGCCAAGCGCTCCAGCTTGTGGGCTCTAGTAGAGGCAAAGTGAGGGCAACTGAAAGTCTATTCTTACGGTTGCTTGACCGCCCAGACTCAGCACAGCACGGAGAGCACAAGGCTCACAGGGCCTCTGGCTGTGGTCTGCAACCCCACACACGCGGAGGCGGACTCAGTGAGCGCCCAGAAGGTGCCTGACAGACGTCATTTCCCTAGTGCTCTCCTCCCCAGCAGAGACGTGTGCAGGTGGTTGGGGCCTGCCTCTGCGTGTCTGGGCTCCCGTCCACAGCCCCAGCTCAGGGAAGCAGCTCCTGAGCCAAGACCTGTGGGAGGCGCAGGGGGCACCGCCTGGCAGCCTAGTTTACAGCATGTGGGAAGCGAGCCTCCTCGGGAGAAGAGAAGGCAGCCCTGCTGTGTGCGGCTGCATTCACTGCTTTGGCGGAGCCGAGTGCGCCTCCAGTACGGCAGAGCTCCAGCTCTGCTCAGAGGCCCGATCTGGCAGAGTTGCTGGCGTGAGGCTGATCTGCCCTGGGCGAGCCTTGCCCAGACTTGCCTCGCGGCTAGGCTTCCAGTCCAGAAAGGAGCGGGCTGCGCGAGACTGGGAGATGCTACTGGCGCCTTCCTGGCCTCAGCACCACTCCTGCCTTACCTTTGCACCTAGTCCTCAGGCGTTCTTGTGGAGGGCTTAGTTGCCGGTGGGTTGCACACTGCCAAGCGCTCCAGCAGAGAGGGCTCTATTAGAGGCAATGGGAGGGCAACTGCAGGGCTCCTACAGCGGTTGCTTGACCGCCCAGACTCAGCACAGCACGGAGAGCACAAGGCTCACAGGGCCTCTGGCTGTGGTCTGCAGCCCCACACACGCTGAGGCTGACTCGTTGAGCGACCAGAAGGTGCCTGACAGACGTCATTTCCCTAGTGCTCTCCTCCCCAGCAGAGACGTGTTCAGGTGGTTGGGGCCTGCCCCTGCGTGTCTGGGCTCCCGTCCACAGCCCCAGCTCAGGGAAGCAGCTCCTCAGCCAAGACCTGTAGGAGGCGCGGGGCGCCACCGCCTGGAAGCCTAGTGCACAGCATGAGGGAAGCGAGCCTCCTTGAGAGAAGAGGAGGCAGCCCAGATGCGTGGGGCGGCAATCACTCCTTGGGCGGAGCCGAGTGCGCCTCCAGTACGGCAGAGCTCCAGCTCTGCTCAGAGGCCCGATCTGGCAGAGGGCTGGCGTGAGGCTGCTCTGCCCTGGGCGAGCCTTGCCCAGACTTGCCTCGCGGCTAGGCTTCCAGTCCAGAAAGGAGCGGGCTGCGCGAGACTGGGAGATGCTACTGGCGCCTTCCTGGCCTCAGCTCCACTCCTGCCTTGCCTTTGCACCTAGTCCCCAGGCGTTCTTGTGGAGGGCTTAGTTGCCGGTGGGTTGCACACTGCCAAGCGCTCCAGCTTGAGGGCTCTAGTAGAGGCAAAGTGAGGGCAACTGGAAGTCTATTCTTACGGTTGCTTGACCGCCCAGACTCAGCACAGCACGGAGAGCACAAGGCTCACAGGGTCTCTGGCTGTGGTCTGCAGCCCCACACACGCTGAGGCTGACTCGGTGAGCGCCCAGAAGGTGCCTGACAGACGTCATTTCCCTAGTGCTCTCCTCCCCAGCAGAGACGTGTGCAGGTGGTTGGGGCCTGCCCCTGCGTGTCTGGGCTCCCGTCCACAGCCCCAGCTCAGGGAAGCAGCTCCTCAGCCAAGACCTGTAGGAGGCGCGGGGCGCCCCCGCCTGGAAGCCTAGTGCACAGCATGAGGGAAGCGAGCCTCCTTGAGAGAAGAGGAGGCAGCCCAGATGCGTGGGGCTGCAATCACTCCTTGGGCGGAGCCAAGTGCGCCTCCAGTACGGCAGAGCTCCAGCTCTGCTCAGAGGCCCGATCTGGCAGAGGGCTGGCGTGAGGCTGCTCTGCCCTGGGCGAGCCTTGCCCAGACTTGCCTCGAGGCTAGGCTTCCAGTCCAGAAAGGAGCGGGCTGCGCGAGACTGGGAGATGCTACTGGCGCCTTCCTGGCCTCAGCTCCACTCCTGCCTTGCCTTTGCACCTAGTCCCCAGGCGTTCTTGTGGAGGGCTTAGTTGCCGGTGGGTTGCACACTGCCAAGCGCTCCAGCTTGAGGGCTCTAGTAGAGGCAAAGTGAGGGCAACTGGAAGTCTATTCTTACGGTTGCTTGACCGCCCAGACTCAGCACAGCACGGAGAGCACAAGGCTCACAGGGCCCCTGGCTGGGGTCTGCAGCCCCACACACGCTGAGGCTGACTCGGTGAGCGCCCAGAAGGTGCCTGACAGACGTCATTTCCCTAGTGCTCTCCTCCCCAGCAGAGACGTGTGCAGGTGGTTGGGGCCTGCCCCTGCGTGTCTGGGCTCCCGTCCACAGCCCCAGCTCAGGGAAGCAGCTCCTGAGCCAAGACCTGTGGGAGGCGCAGGGGGCCCTGCCTGGAAGCCTAGTTTACAGCATGCGGGAAGCGAGCCTCCTCGGGAGAAGAGAAGGCAGCCCTGCTGTGTGCGGCTGCATTCACTGCTTTGGCGGAGCCGAGTGCGCCTCCAGTACGGCAGAGCTCCAGCTCTGCTCAGAGGCCCGATCTGGCAGAGTTGCTGGCGTGAGGCTGCTCTGCCCTGGGCGAGCCTTGCCCAAACTTGCCTCGCGGCTAGGCTTCCAGTCCAGAAGGGAGCGGGCTGCGCGAGACTGGGAGATGCTACTGGCGCCTTCCTGGCCTCAGCTCCACTCCTGCCTTGCCTTTGCACCTAGTCCCCAGGCGTTCTTGTGGAGGGCTTAGTTGCCGGTGGGTTGCACACTGCCAAGCGCTCCAGCTTGAGGGCTCTAGTAGAGGCAAAGTGAGGGCAACTGAAAGTCTATTCTTACGATTGCTTGACCGCCCAGACTCAGCACAGCACGGAGAGCACAAGGCTCACAGGGCCTCTGGCTGTGGTCTGCAGCCCCACACACGCTGAGGCTGACTCGGTGAGCGCCCAGAAGGTGACTGACAGACGTCATTTCCCAAGTGCTCTCCTCCCCAGCAGAGACGTGTGCAGGTGGTTGGGGCCTGCCCCTGCGTGTCTGGGCTCCCGTCCACAGCCCCAGCTCAGGGAAGCAGCTCCTCAGCCAAGACCTGTGGGAGGCGCGGGGCGCCCCCGCCTGGAAGCCTAGTGCACAGCATGAGGGAAGCGAGCCTCCTTGGGAGAAGAGGAGGCAGCCCAGATGCGTGGGGCTGCAATCACTGCTTGGGCGGAGCCGAGTGCGCCTCCAGTACGGCAGAGCTCCAGCTCTGCTCAGAGTCCCGATCTGGCAGAGGGCTGGCGTGAGGCTGCTCTGCCCTGGGCGAGTCTTGCCCAGACTTGCCTCGCGGCTAGGCTTCCACTCCAGAAAGGAGCGGGCTGCGCGAGACTGGGAGATGCTACTGGCGCCTTCCTGGCCTCAGCTCCACTCCTGCCTTGCCTTTGCACCTAGTCCCCAGGCGTTCTTGTGGAGGGCTTAGTTGCCGGTGGGTTGCAGACTGCCAAGCGCTCCAGCAGAGAGGGCTCTATTAGAGGCTAAGTGAGGGCAACTGGATGTCTATTCTTACGGTTGCTTGACCGCCCAGACTCAGCACAGCACGGAGAGCACAAGGCTCACAGGGCCTCTGGCTGTGGTCTGCAGCCCCACACACGCTGAGGCTGACTCGGTGAGCGCCCAGAAGGTGCCTGACAGACGTCATTTCCCAAGTGCTCTCCTCCCCAGCAGAGACGTGTGCAGGTGGTTGGGGCCTGCCCCTGCGTGTCTGGGCTCCCGTCCACAGCCCCAGCTCAGGGAAGCAGCTCCTGAGCCAAGACCTGTGGGAGGCGCAGGGGGCCCCGCCTGGCAGCCTAGTTTACAGCATGTGGGAAGCGAGCCTCCTCGGGAGAAGAGAAGGCAGCCCTGCTGTGTGCGGCTGCGTTCACTGCTTTGGCGGAGCCGAGTGCGCCTCCAGTACGGCAGAGCTCCAGCTCTGCTCAGAGGCCCGATCTGGCAGAGTTGCTGGCGTGAGGCTGATCTGCCCTGGGCGAGCCTTGCCCAGACTTGCCTCGCGGCTAGGCTTCCAGTCCAGAAAGGAGCGGGCTGCGCGAGACTGGGAGATGCTACTGGCGCCTTCCTGGCCTCAGCACCACTCCTGCCTTACCTTTGCACCTAGTCCTCAGGCGTTCTTGTGGAGGGCTTAGTTGCCGGTGGGTTGCACACTGCCAAGCGCTCCAGCAGAGAGGGCTCTATTAGAGGCAATGGGAGGGCAACTGCAGGGCTCCTACAGCGGCTGCTTGACCGCCCAGACTCAGCACAGCACGGAGAGCACAAGGCTCACAGGGCCTCTGGCTGTGGTCTGCAGCCCCACACACGCTGAGGCTGACTCGTTGAGCGCCCAGAAGGTGCCTGACAGACGTCATTTCCCTAGTGCTCTCCTCCCCAGCAGAGACGTGTTCAGGTGGTTGGGGCCTGCCCCTGCGTGTCTGGGCTCCCGTCCACAGCCCCAGCTCAGGGAAGCAGCTCCTCAGCCAAGACCTGTAGGAGGCGCGGGGCGCCACCGCCTGGAAGCCTAGTGCACAGCATGAGGGAAGCGAGCCTCCTTGAGAGAAGAGGAGGCAGCCCAGATGCGTGGGGCTGCAATCACTCCTTGGGCGGAGCCGAGTGCGCCTCCAGTACGGCAGAGCTCCAGCTCTGCTCAGAGGCCCGATCTGGCAGAGGGCTGGCGTGAGGCTGCTCTGCCCTGGGCGAGCCTTGCCCAGACTTGCCTCGCGGCTAGGCTTCCAGTCCAGAAAGGAGCGGGCTGCGCGAGACTGGGAGATGCTACTGGCGCCTTCCTGGCCTCAGCTCCACTCCTGCCTTGCCTTTGCACCTAGTCCCCAGGCGTTCTTGTGGAGGGCTTAGTTGCCGGTGGGTTGCACACTGCCAAGCGCTCCAGCTTGAGGGCTCTAGTAGAGGCAAAGTGAGGGCAACTGGAAGTCTATTCTTACGGTTGCTTGACCGCCCAGACTCAGCACAGCACGGAGAGCACAAGGCTCACAGGGTCTCTGGCTGTGGTCTGCAGCCCCACACACGCTGAGGCTGACTCGGTGAGCGCCCAGAAGGTGCCTGACAGACGTCATTTCCCTAGTGCTCTCCTCCCCAGCAGAGACGTGTGCAGGTGGTTGGGGCCTGCCCCTGCGTGTCTGGGCTCCCGTCCACAGCCCCAGCTCAGGGAAGCAGCTCCTCAGCCAAGACCTGTAGGAGGCGCGGGGCGCCCCCGCCTGGAAGCCTAGTGCACAGCATGAGGGAAGCGAGCCTCCTTGAGAGAAGAGGAGGCAGCCCAGATGCGTGGGGCTGCAATCACTCCTTGGGCGGAGCCGAGTGCGCCTCCAGTACGGCAGAGCTCCAGCTCTGCTCAGAGGCCCGATCTGGCAGAGGGCTGGCGTGAGGCTGCTCTGCCCTGGGCGAGCCTTGCCCAGACTTGCCTCGAGGCTAGGCTTCCAGTCCAGAAAGGAGCGGGCTGCGCGAGACTGGGAGATGCTACTGGCGCCTTCCTGGCCTCAGCTCCACTCCTGCCTTGCCTTTGCACCTAGTCCCCAGGCGTTCTTGTGGAGGGCTTAGTTGCCGGTGGGTTGCACACTGCCAAGCGCTCCAGCTTGAGGGCTCTAGTAGAGGCAAAGTGAGGGCAACTGGAAGTCTATTCTTACGGTTGCTTGACCGCCCAGACTCAGCACAGCACGGAGAGCACAAGGCTCACAGGGCCCCTGGCTGGGGTCTGCAGCCCCACACACGCTGAGGCTGACTCGGTGAGCGCCCAGAAGGTGCCTGACAGACGTCATTTCCCTAGTGCTCTCCTCCCCAGCAGAGACGTGTGCAGGTGGTTGGGGCCTGCCCCTGCGTGTCTGGGCTCCCGTCCACAGCCCCAGCTCAGGGAAGCAGCTCCTGAGCCAAGACCTGTGGGAGGCGCAGGGGGCCCTGCCTGGAAGCCTAGTTTACAGCATGCGGGAAGCGAGCCTCCTCGGGAGAAGAGAAGGCAGCCCTGCTGTGTGCGGCTGCATTCACTGCTTTGGCGGAGCCGAGTGCGCCTCCAGTACGGCAGAGCTCCAGCTCTGCTCAGAGGCCCGATCTGGCAGAGTTGCTGGCGTGAGGCTGCTCTGCCCTGGGCGAGCCTTGCCCAAACTTGCCTCGCGGCTAGGCTTCCAGTCCAGAAGGGAGCGGGCTGCGCGAGACTGGGAGATGCTACTGGCGCCTTCCTGGCCTCAGCTCCACTCCTGCCTTGCCTTTGCACCTAGTCCCCAGGCGTTCTTGTGGAGGGCTTAGTTGCCGGTGGGTTGCACACTGCCAAGCGCTCCAGCTTGAGGGCTCTAGTAGAGGCAAAGTGAGGGCAACTGAAAGTCTATTCTTACGATTGCTTGACCGCCCAGACTCAGCACAGCACGGAGAGCACAAGGCTCACAGGGCCTCTGGCTGTGGTCTGCAGCCCCACACACGCTGAGGCTGACTCGGTGAGCGCCCAGAAGGTGACTGACAGACGTCATTTCCCAAGTGCTCTCCTCCCCAGCAGAGACGTGTGCAGGTGGTTGGGGCCTGCCCCTGCGTGTCTGGGCTCCCGTCCACAGCCCCAGCTCAGGGAAGCAGCTCCTCAGCCAAGACCTGTGGGAGGCGCGGGGCGCCCCCGCCTGGAAGCCTAGTGCACAGCATGAGGGAAGCGAGCCTCCTTGGGAGAAGAGGAGGCAGCCCAGATGCGTGGGGCTGCAATCACTGCTTGGGCGGAGCCGAGTGCGCCTCCAGTACGGCAGAGCTCCAGCTCTGCTCAGAGTCCCGATCTGGCAGAGGGCTGGCGTGAGGCTGCTCTGCCCTGGGCGAGTCTTGCCCAGACTTGCCTCGCGGCTAGGCTTCCACTCCAGAAAGGAGCGGGCTGCGCGAGACTGGGAGATGCTACTGGCGCCTTCCTGGCCTCAGCTCCACTCCTGCCTTGCCTTTGCACCTAGTCCCCAGGCGTTCTTGTGGAGGGCTTAGTTGCCGGTGGGTTGCAGACTGCCAAGCGCTCCAGCAGAGAGGGCTCTATTAGAGGCTAAGTGAGGGCAACTGGATGTCTATTCTTACGGTTGCTTGACCGCCCAGACTCAGCACAGCACGGAGAGCACAAGGCTCACAGGGCCTCTGGCTGTGGTCTGCAGCCCCACACACGCTGAGGCTGACTCGGTGAGCGCCCAGAAGGTGCCTGACAGACGTCATTTCCCAAGTGCTCTCCTCCCCAGCAGAGACGTGTGCAGGTGGTTGGGGCCTGCCCCTGCGTGTCTGGGCTCCCGTCCACAGCCCCAGCTCAGGGAAGCAGCTCCTCAGCCAAGACCTGTAGGAGGCGCGTGGCGCCCCCGCCTGGAAGCCTAGTGCACAGCATGAGGGAAGCGAGCCTCCTTGGGAGAAAAGGAGGCAGCCCAGATGCGTGGGGCTGCAATCACTGCTTGGGCGGAGCCGGGTGCGCCTCCAGTACGGCAGAGCTCCAGCTCTGCTCAGAGGCCCGATCTGGCAGAGGGCTGGCGTGAGGCTGCTCTGCCCTGGGCGAGTTTTGCCCAGACTTGCCTCGCGGCTAGGCTTCCAGTCCAGAAAGGAGCGGGCTGCGCGAGACTGGGAGATGCTACTGGCGCCTTCCTGGCCTCAGCTCCACTCCTCCCTTGCCTTTGCACCTAGTCCCCAGGCGTTCTTGTGGAGGGCTTAGTTGCCGGTGGGTTGCACACTGCCAAGCGCTCCAGCTTGTGGGCTCTAGTAGAGGCAAAGTGAGGGCAACTGAAAGTCTATTCTTACGGTTGCTTGACCGCCCAGACTCAGCACAGCACGGAGAGCACAAGGCTCACAGGGCCTCTGGCTGTGGTCTGCAACCCCACACACGCGGAGGCGGACTCAGTGAGCGCCCAGAAGGTGCCTGACAGACGTCATTTCCCTAGTGCTCTCCTCCCCAGCAGAGACGTGTGCAGGTGGTTGGGGCCTGCCTCTGCGTGTCTGGGCTCCCGTCCACAGCCCCAGCTCAGGGAAGCAGCTCCTGAGCCAAGACCTGTGGGAGGCGCAGGGGGCCCCGCCTGGCAGCCTAGTTTACAGCATGTGGGAAGCGAGCCTCCTCGGGAGAAGAGAAGGCAGCCCTGCTGTGTGCGGCTGCATTCACTGCTTTGGCGGAGCCGAGTGCGCCTCCAGTACGGCAGAGCTCCAGCTCTGCTCAGAGGCCCGATCTGGCAGAGTTGCTGGCGTGAGGCTGATCTGCCCTGGGCGAGCCTTGCCCAGACTTGCCTCGCGGCTAGGCTTCCAGTCCAGAAAGGAGCGGGCTGCGCGAGACTGGGAGATGCTACTGGCGCCTTCCTGGCCTCAGCACCACTCCTGCCTTACCTTTGCACCTAGTCCTCAGGCGTTCTTGTGGAGGGCTTAGTTGCCGGTGGGTTGCACACTGCCAAGCGCTCCAGCAGAGAGGGCTCTATTAGAGGCAATGGGAGGGCAACTGCAGGGCTCCTACAGCGGCTGCTTGACCGCCCAGACTCAGCACAGCACGGAGAGCACAAGGCTCACAGGGCCTCTGGCTGTGGTCTGCAGCCCCACACACGCTGAGGCTGACTCGTTGAGCGCCCAGAAGGTGCCTGACAGACGTCATTTCCCTAGTGCTCTCCTCCCCAGCAGAGACGTGTTCAGGTGGTTGGGGCCTGCCCCTGCGTGTCTGGGCTCCCGTCCACAGCCCCAGCTCAGGGAAGCAGCTCCTCAGCCAAGACCTGTAGGAGGCGCGGGGCGCCACCGCCTGGAAGCCTAGTGCACAGCATGAGGGAAGCGAGCCTCCTTGAGAGAAGAGGAGGCAGCCCAGATGCGTGGGGCTGCAATCACTCCTTGGGCGGAGCCGAGTGCGCCTCCAGTACGGCAGAGCTCCAGCTCTGCTCAGAGGCCCGATCTGGCAGAGGGCTGGCGTGAGGCTGCTCTGCCCTGGGCGAGCCTTGCCCAGACTTGCCTCGCGGCTAGGCTTCCAGTCCAGAAAGGAGCGGGCTGCGCGAGACTGGGAGATGCTACTGGCGCCTTCCTGGCCTCAGCTCCACTCCTGCCTTGCCTTTGCACCTAGTCCCCAGGCGTTCTTGTGGAGGGCTTAGTTGCCGGTGGGTTGCACACTGCCAAGCGCTCCAGCTTGAGGGCTCTAGTAGAGGCAAAGTGAGGGCAACTGGAAGTCTATTCTTACGGTTGCTTGACCGCCCAGACTCAGCACAGCACGGAGAGCACAAGGCTCACAGGGTCTCTGGCTGTGGTCTGCAGCCCCACACACGCTGAGGCTGACTCGGTGAGCGCCCAGAAGGTGCCTGACAGACGTCATTTCCCTAGTGCTCTCCTCCCCAGCAGAGACGTGTGCAGGTGGTTGGGGCCTGCCCCTGCGTGTCTGGGCTCCCGTCCACAGCCCCAGCTCAGGGAAGCAGC
Source organism: Capricornis sumatraensis (assembly GCF_032405125.1). Taxonomy (NCBI): domain Eukaryota; kingdom Metazoa; phylum Chordata; class Mammalia; order Artiodactyla; family Bovidae; genus Capricornis; species Capricornis sumatraensis. The sequence goes on from NW_027184644.1 coordinate 120,413, forward strand.
TCCTCAGCCAAGACCTGTAGGAGGCGCGGGGCGCCCCCGCCTGGAAGCCTAGTGCACAGCATGAGGGAAGCGAGCCTCCTTGAGAGAAGAGGAGGCAGCCCAGATGCGTGGGGCTGCAATCACTCCTTGGGCGGAGCCGAGTGCGCCTCCAGTACGGCAGAGCTCCAGCTCTGCTCAGAGGCCCGATCTGGCAGAGGGCTGGCGTGAGGCTGCTCTGCCCTGGGCGAGCCTTGCCCAGACTTGCCTCGAGGCTAGGCTTCCAGTCCAGAAAGGAGCGGGCTGCGCGAGACTGGGAGATGCTACTGGCGCCTTCCTGGCCTCAGCTCCACTCCTGCCTTGCCTTTGCACCTAGTCCCCAGGCGTTCTTGTGGAGGGCTTAGTTGCCGGTGGGTTGCACACTGCCAAGCGCTCCAGCTTGAGGGCTCTAGTAGAGGCAAAGTGAGGGCAACTGGAAGTCTATTCTTACGGTTGCTTGACCGCCCAGACTCAGCACAGCACGGAGAGCACAAGGCTCACAGGGCCCCTGGCTGGGGTCTGCAGCCCCACACACGCTGAGGCTGACTCGGTGAGCGCCCAGAAGGTGCCTGACAGACGTCATTTCCCTAGTGCTCTCCTCCCCAGCAGAGACGTGTGCAGGTGGTTGGGGCCTGCCCCTGCGTGTCTGGGCTCCCGTCCACAGCCCCAGCTCAGGGAAGCAGCTCCTGAGCCAAGACCTGTGGGAGGCGCAGGGGGCCCTGCCTGGAAGCCTAGTTTACAGCATGCGGGAAGCGAGCCTCCTCGGGAGAAGAGAAGGCAGCCCTGCTGTGTGCGGCTGCATTCACTGCTTTGGCGGAGCCGAGTGCGCCTCCAGTACGGCAGAGCTCCAGCTCTGCTCAGAGGCCCGATCTGGCAGAGTTGCTGGCGTGAGGCTGCTCTGCCCTGGGCGAGCCTTGCCCAGACTTGCCTCGCGGCTAGGCTTCCAGTCCAGAAGGGAGCGGGCTGCGCGAGACTGGGAGATGCTACTGGCGCCTTCCTGGCCTCAGCTCCACTCCTGCCTTGCCTTTGCACCTAGTCCCCAGGCGTTCTTGTGGAGGGCTTAGTTGCCGGTGGGTTGCACACTGCCAAGCGCTCCAGCTTGAGGGCTCTAGTAGAGGCAAAGTGAGGGCAACTGAAAGTCTATTCTTACGATTGCTTGACCGCCCAGACTCAGCACAGCACGGAGAGCACAAGGCTCACAGGGCCTCTGGCTGTGGTCTGCAGCCGCACACACGCTGAGGCTGACTCGGTGAGCGCCCAGAAGGTGACTGACAGACGTCATTTCCCAAGTGCTCTCCTCCCCAGCAGAGACGTGTGCAGGTGGTTGGGGCCTGCCCCTGCGTGTCTGGGCTCCCGTCCACAGCCCCAGCTCAGGGAAGCAGCTCCTCAGCCAAGACCTGTAGGAGGCGCGGGGCGCCCCCGCCTGGAAGCCTAGTGCACAGCATGAGAGAAGCGAGCCTCTTTGGGAGAAGAGGAGGCAGCCCAGATGCGTGGGGCTGCAATCACTGCTTGGGGGGAGCCGAGTGCGCCTCCAGTACGGCAGAGCTCCAGCTCTGCTCAGAGACCCGATTTGGCAGAGTGCAGGCGTGAGGCTGCTCTGCCCTGGGCGAGCCTTGCCCAGACTTGCCTCGCGGCTAGGCTTCCAGTCCAGAAAGGAGCGGGCTGCGCGAGACTGGGAGATGCTACTGGCGCCTTCCTGGCCTCAGCTCCACTCCTGCCTTTCCTTTGCACCTAGTCCCCAGGCGTTCTTGTGGAGAACTTAGTTGCCGGTGGGTTGCACACTGCCAAGCGCTCCAGCTTGAGGGCTCTAGTAGAGGCAAAGTGAGGGCAACTGAAATTCTATTCTTACGGTTGCTTGACCGCCCAGACTCAGCACAGCACGGAGAGCACAAGGCTCACAGGGCCTCTGGCTGTGGTCTGCAGCCCCACACACGCTGAGGCTGACTCGGTGAGCGCCCAGAAGGTGCCTGACAGACGTCATTTCCCGAGTGCTCTCCTCCCCAGCAGAGACGTGTGCAGGTGGTTGGGGCCTGCCCCTGCGTGTCTGGGCTCCCGTCCACACCCCAGCTCAGGGGAGCAGCTCCTCAGTCAAGACCTGTAGGAGGCGCGGGGCGCCCCGCCTGGAAGCCTAGTGCACAGCATGAGGGAAGCGAGCCTCCTTGGGAGAAGAGGAGGCAGCCCAGATGCGTGGGGCTGCAATCACTGCTTGGGCGGAGCCGAGTGCGCCTCCAGTACGGCAGACTACAGCTCTGCTCAGAGGCCCGATCTGGCAGAGGGCTGGCGTGAGGCTGCTCTGCCCTGGGCGAGTCTTGCCCAGACTTGCCTCGCGGCTAGGCTTCCAGTCCAGAAAGGAGCGGGCTGCGCGAGACTGGGAGATGCTACTGGCGCCTTCCTGGCCTCAGCTCCACTCCTGCCTTTCCTTTGCACCTAGTCCCCAGGCGTTCTTGTGGAGGGCTTAGTTGCCGGTGGGTTGCACACTGTGAAGCGCTCCAGCTTGAGGGCTCTAGTAGAGGCAAAGTGAGGGCAACTGAAAGTCTATTCTTACGGTTGCTTGACCGCCCAGACTCAGCACAGCACGGAGAGCACAAGGCTCACAGGGCCTCTGGCTGTGGTCTGCAACCCCACACACGCGGAGGCGGACTCGGTGAGCGCCCAGAAGGTGCCTGACAGACGTCATTTCCCTAGTGCTCTCCTCCCCAGCAGAGACGTGTGCAAGTGGTTGGGGCCTGCCTCTGCGTGTCTGGGCTCCCGTCCACAGCCCCAGCTCAGGGAAGCAGCTCCTGAGCCAAGAACTGTGGGAGGCGCAGGGTGCCCCGCCTGGCAGCCTAGTTTACAGCATGTGGGAAGCGAGCCTCCTCGGGAGAAGAGAAGGCAGCCCTGCTGTGTGCGGCTGCATTCACTGCTTTGGCAGAGCCGAGTGCGCCTCCAGTACGGCAGAGCTCCAGCTCTGCTCAGAGGCCCGATCTGGCAGAGTTGCTGGCGTGAAGCTGCTCTGCCCTGGGCGAGCCTTGCCCAAACTTGCCTCGCGGCAAGGCTTCCAGTCCAGAAAGGAGCGGGCTGTCCGAGACTGGGAGATGCTACTGGCGCCTTCCTGGCCTCAGCTCCACTCCTGCCTTGCCTTTGCACCTAGTCCCCAGGCGTTCTTGTGGAGGGCTTAGTTGCCGGTGGGTTGCACACTGCCAAGCGCTCCAGCTTGAGGGCTCTAGTAGAGGCAAAGTGAGGGCAACTGAAAGTCTATTCTTACGATTGCTTGACCGCCAAGACTCAGCACAGCACGGAGAGCACAAGGCTCACAGGGCCTCTGGCTGTGGTCTGCAGCCCCACACACGCTGAGGCTGACTCGGTGAGCGCCCAGAAGGTGCCTGACAGACGTCATTTCCCTAGTGTTCTCCTCCCCAGCAGAGACGTGTGCAGGTGGTTGGGGCCTGCCCCTGCGTGTCTGGGCTCCCGTCCACAGCCCCAGGTCAGAGATGCAGCTCCTCAGCCAAGACCTGTAGGAGGCGCGGGGCGCCCCCGCCTGGAAGCCTAGTGCACAGCATGAGGGAAGCGAGCCTCCTTGGGAGAAGAGGAGGCAGCCCAGATGCGTGGGGCTGCAATCACTGCTTGGGCGGAGCCGAGTGCGCCTCCAGTACGGCAGAGCTCCAGCTCTGCTCAGAGTCCCGATCTGGCAGAGGGCTGGCGTGAGGCTGCTCTGCCCTGGGCGAGTCTTGCCCAGACTTGCCTCGCGGCTAGGCTTCCACTCCAGAAAGGAGCGGAATGCGCGAGACTGGGAGATGCTACTGGCGCCTTCCTGGCCTCAGCTCCACTCCTGCCTTGCCTTTGCACCTAGTCCCCAGGCGTTCTTGTGGAGGGCTTAGTTGCCGGTGGGTTGCACACTGCCAAGCGCTCCAGCAGAGAGGGCTCTATTAGAGGCTAAGTGAGGGCAACTGGATGTCTATTCTTACGGTTGCTTGACCGCCCAGACTCAGCACAGCACGGAGAGCACAAGGCTCACAGGGCCTCTGGCTGTGGTCTGCAGCCCCACACACGCTGAGGCTGACTCGGTGAGCGCCCAGAAGGTGCCTGACAGACGTCATTTCCCTAGTGCTCTCCTCCCCAGCAGAGACGTGTGCAGGTGGTTGGGGCCTGCCCCTGCGTGTCTGGGCTCCCGTCCACAGCCCCAGCTCAGGGAAGCAGCTCCTCAGCCAAGACCTGTAGGAGGCGCGTGGCGCCCCCGCCTGGAAGCCTAGTGCACAGCATGAGGGAAGCGAGCCTCCTTGGGAGAAAAGGAGGCAGCCCAGATGCGTGGGGCTGCAATCACTGCTTGGGCGGAGCCGGGTGCGCCTCCAGTACGGCAGAGCTCCAGCTCTGCTCACAGGCCCGATCTGGCAGAGGGCTGGCGTGAGGCTGCTCTGCCCTGGGCGAGTCTTGCCCAGACTTGCCTCGCGGCTAGGCTTCCAGTCCAGAAAGGAGCGGGCTGCGCGAGACTGGGAGATGCTACTGGCGCCTTCCTGGCCTCAGCTCCACTCCTCCCTTGCCTTTGCACCTAGTCCCCAGGCGTTCTTGTGGAGGGCTTAGTTGCCGGTGGGTTGCACACTGCCAAGCGCTCCAGCTTGAGGGCTCTAGTAGAGGCAAAGTGAGGGCAACTGGAAGTCTATTCTTACGGTTGCTTGACCGCCCAGACTCAGCACAGCACGGAGAGCACAAGGCTCACAGGGCCCCTGGCTGGGGTCTGCAGCCCCACACACGCGGAGGCTGACTCGGTGAGCGCCCAGAAGGTGCCTGACAGACGTCATTTCCCTAGTGCTCTCCTCCCCAGCAGAGACGTGTGCAGGTGGTTGGGGCCTGCCCCTGCGTGTCTGGGCTCCCGTCCACAGCCCCAGCTCAGGGAAGCAGCTCCTGAGCCAAGAGCTGTGGAGGTGGCAGGGGTCCCCCCTAGAAGCCTAGTTTACAGCATGCGGGAAGCGAGCCTCCTCGGGATAAGAGAAGGCAGCCCTGCTGTGTGCGGCTGCATTCACTGCTTTGGCGGAGCCGAGTGCGCCTCCAGTACGGCAGAGCTCCAGCTCTGCTCAGAGGCCCGATCTGGCAGAGTTGCTGGCGTGAGGCTGATCTGCCCTGGGCGAGCCTTGCCCAGACTTGCCTCGCGGCTAGGCTTCCAGTCCAGAAAGGAGCGGGCTGCGCGAGACTGGGAGATGCTACTGGCGCCTTCCTGGCCTCAGCACCACTCCTGCCTTACCTTTGCACCTAGTCCTCAGGCGTTCTTGTGGAGGGCTTAGTTGCCGGTGGGTTGCACACTGCCAAGCGCTCCAGCAGAGAGGGCTCTAGTAGAGGCAAAGTGAGGGCAACTGAAAGTCTAATCTTATGGTTTCTTGACCGCCCAGACTCAGCACAGCACGGAGAGCACAAGGCTCACAGGGCCTCTGGCTGTGGTCTGCAGCCCCACACACGCTGAGGCTGACTCGGTGAGCGCCCAGAAGGTGCCTGACAGACGTCATTTCCCTAGTGCTCTCCTCCCCAGCAGAGACGTGTGCAGGTGGTTGGGGCCTGCCCCTGCGTGTCTGGGCTCCCGTCCACAGCCCCAGCTCAGGGAAGCAGCTCCTCAGCCAAGACCTGTAGGAGGCGCGGGGCGCCCCCGCCTGGAAGCCTAGTGCACAGCATGAGGGAAGCGAGCCTCCTTGGGAGAAGAGGAGGCAGCCCAGATGCGTGGGGCTGCAATCACTGCTTGGGCGGAGCCGAGTGCGCCTCCAGTACGGCAGAGCTCCAGCTCTGCTCAGAGGCCCGATCTGGCAGAGTGCTTGCGTGAGGCTGCTCTGCCCTGGGCGAGCCTTGCCCAGACTTGCCTCGCGGCTAGGCTTCCAGTCCAGAAAGGAGCGGGCTGCGCGAGACTGGGAGATGCTACTGGCGCCTTCCTGGCCTCAGCTCCACTCCTGCCTTGCTTTGCACCTAGTCCCCAGGCCTTCTTGTGGAGAACTTAGTTGCCGGTGGGTTGCACACTGCCAAGCGCTCCAGCTTGAGGGCTCTAGTAGAGGCAAAGTGAGGGCAACTGAAATTCTATTCTTACGGTTGCTTGACCGCCCAGACTCAGCACAGCACGGAGAGCACAAGGCTCACAGGGCCTCTGGCTGTGGTCTGCAACCCCACACACGCGGAGGCTGACTCGGTGAGCGCCCAGAAGGTGCCTGACAGACATCATTTCCCTAGTGGTCTCCTCCCCAGCAGAGACGTGTGCAGGTGGTTGGGGCCTGCCTCTGCGTGTCTGGGCTCCCGTCCACAGCCCCAGCTCAGGGAAGCAGCTCCTGAGCCAAGACCTGTGGGAGGCGCAGGGGGCCCCGCCTGGCAGCCTAGTTTACAGCATGTGGGAAGCGAGCCTCCTCGGGAGAAGAGAAGGCAGCCCTGCTGTGTGCGGCTGCATTCACTGCTTTGGCGGAGCCGAGTGCGCCTCCAGTACGGCAGAGCTCCAGCTCTGCTCAGAGGCCCGATCTGGCAGAGTTGCTGGCGTGAGGCTGATCTGCCCTGGGCGAGCCTTGCCCAGACTTGCCTCGCGGCTAGGCTTCCAGTCCAGAAAGGAGCGGGCTGCGCGAGACTGGGAGATGCTACTGGCGCCTTCCTGGCCTCAGCACCACTCCTGCCTTACCTTTGCACCTAGTCCTCAGGCGTTCTTGTGGAGGGCTTAGTTGCCGGTGGGTTGCACACTGCCAAGCGCTCCAGCAGAGAGGGCTCTATTAGAGGCAATGGGAGGGCAACTGCAGGGCTCCTACAGCGGCTGCTTGACCGCCCAGACTCAGCACAGCACGGAGAGCACAAGGCTCACAGGGCCTCTGGCTGTGGTCTGCAGCCCCACACACGCTGAGGCTGACTCGTTGAGCGCCCAGAAGGTGCCTGACAGACGTCATTTCCCTAGTGCTCTCCTCCCCAGCAGAGACGTGTTCAGGTGGTTGGGGCCTGCCCCTGCGTGTCTGGGCTCCCGTCCACAGCCCCAGCTCAGGGAAGCAGCTCCTCAGCCAAGACCTGTAGGAGGCGCGGGGCGCCACCGCCTGGAAGCCTAGTGCACAGCATGAGGGAAGCGAGCCTCCTTGAGAGAAGAGGAGGCAGCCCAGATGCGTGGGGCTGCAATCACTCCTTGGGCGGAGCCGAGTGCGCCTCCAGTACGGCAGAGCTCCAGCTCTGCTCAGAGGCCCGATCTGGCAGAGGGCTGGCGTGAGGCTGCTCTGCCCTGGGCGAGCCTTGCCCAGACTTGCCTCGCGGCTAGGCTTCCAGTCCAGAAAGGAGCGGGCTGCGCGAGACTGGGAGATGCTACTGGCGCCTTCCTGGCCTCAGCTCCACTCCTGCCTTGCCTTTGCACCTAGTCCCCAGGCGTTCTTGTGGAGGGCTTAGTTGCCGGTGGGTTGCACACTGCCAAGCGCTCCAGCTTGAGGGCTCTAGTAGAGGCAAAGTGAGGGCAACTGGAAGTCTATTCTTACGGTTGCTTGACCGCCCAGACTCAGCACAGCACGGAGAGCACAAGGCTCACAGGGTCTCTGGCTGTGGTCTGCAGCCCCACACACGCTGAGGCTGACTCGGTGAGCGCCCAGAAGGTGCCTGACAGACGTCATTTCCCTAGTGCTCTCCTCCCCAGCAGAGACGTGTGCAGGTGGTTGGGGCCTGCCCCTGCGTGTCTGGGCTCCCGTCCACAGCCCCAGCTCAGGGAAGCAGCTCCTCAGCCAAGACCTGTAGGAGGCGCGGGGCGCCCCCGCCTGGAAGCCTAGTGCACAGCATGAGGGAAGCGAGCCTCCTTGAGAGAAGAGGAGGCAGCCCAGATGCGTGGGGCTGCAATCACTCCTTGGGCGGAGCCGCGTGCGCCTCCAGTACGGCAGAGCTCCAGCTCTGCTCAGAGGCCCGATCTGGCAGAGGGCTGGCGTGAGGCTGCTCTGCCCTGGGCGAGCCTTGCCCAGACTTGCCTCGAGGCTAGGCTTCCAGTCCAGAAAGGAGCGGGCTGCGCGAGACTGGGAGATGCTACTGGCGCCTTCCTGGCCTCAGCTCCACTCCTGCCTTGCCTTTGCACCTAGTCCCCAGGCGTTCTTGTGGAGGGCTTAGTTGCCGGTGGGTTGCACACTGCCAAGCGCTCCAGCTTGAGGGCTCTAGTAGAGGCAAAGTGAGGGCAACTGGAAGTCTATTCTTACGGTTGCTTGACCGCCCAGACTCAGCACAGCACGGAGAGCACAAGGCTCACAGGGCCCCTGGCTGGGGTCTGCAGCCCCACACACGCTGAGGCTGACTCGGTGAGCGCCCAGAAGGTGCCTGACAGACGTCATTTCCCTAGTGCTCTCCTCCCCAGCAGAGACGTGTGCAGGTGGTTGGGGCCTGCCCCTGCGTGTCTGGGCTCCCGTCCACAGCCCCAGCTCAGGGAAGCAGCTCCTGAGCCAAGACCTGTGGGAGGCGCAGGGGGCCCTGCCTGGAAGCCTAGTTTACAGCATGCGGGAAGCGAGCCTCCTCGGGAGAAGAGAAGGCAGCCCTGCTGTGTGCGGCTGCATTCACTGCTTTGGCGGAGCCGAGTGCGCCTCCAGTACGGCAGAGCTCCAGCTCTGCTCAGAGGCCCGATCTGGCAGAGTTGCTGGCGTGAGGCTGCTCTGCCCTGGGCGAGCCTTGCCCAAACTTGCCTCGCGGCTAGGCTTCCAGTCCAGAAGGGAGCGGGCTGCGCGAGACTGGGAGATGCTACTGGCGCCTTCCTGGCCTCAGCTCCACTCCTGCCTTGCCTTTGCACCTAGTCCCCAGGCGTTCTTGTGGAGGGCTTAGTTGCCGGTGGGTTGCACACTGCCAAGCGCTCCAGCTTGAGGGCTCTAGTAGAGGCAAAGTGAGGGCAACTGAAAGTCTATTCTTACGATTGCTTGACCGCCCAGACTCAGCACAGCACGGAGAGCACAAGGCTCACAGGGCCTCTGGCTGTGGTCTGCAGCCCCACACACGCTGAGGCTGACTCGGTGAGCGCCCAGAAGGTGACTGACAGACGTCATTTCCCAAGTGCTCTCCTCCCCAGCAGAGACGTGTGCAGGTGGTTGGGGCCTGCCCCTGCGTGTCTGGGCTCCCGTCCACAGCCCCAGCTCAGGGAAGCAGCTCCTCAGCCAAGACCTGTGGGAGGCGCGGGGCGCCCCCGCCTGGAAGCCTAGTGCACAGCATGAGGGAAGCGAGCCTCCTTGGGAGAAGAGGAGGCAGCCCAGATGCGTGGGGCTGCAATCACTGCTTGGGCGGAGCCGAGTGCGCCTCCAGTACGGCAGAGCTCCAGCTCTGCTCAGAGTCCCGATCTGGCAGAGGGCTGGCGTGAGGCTGCTCTGCCCTGGGCGAGTCTTGCCCAGACTTGCCTCGCGGCTAGGCTTCCACTCCAGAAAGGAGCGGGCTGCGCGAGACTGGGAGATGCTACTGGCGCCTTCCTGGCCTCAGCTCCACTCCTGCCTTGCCTTTGCACCTAGTCCCCAGGCGTTCTTGTGGAGGGCTTAGTTGCCGGTGGGTTGCAGACTGCCAAGCGCTCCAGCAGAGAGGGCTCTATTAGAGGCTAAGTGAGGGCAACTGGATGTCTATTCTTACGGTTGCTTGACCGCCCAGACTCAGCACAGCACGGAGAGCACAAGGCTCACAGGGCCTCTGGCTGTGGTCTGCAGCCCCACACACGCTGAGGCTGACTCGGTGAGCGCCCAGAAGGTGCCTGACAGACGTCATTTCCCAAGTGCTCTCCTCCCCAGCAGAGACGTGTGCAGGTGGTTGGGGCCTGCCCCTGCGTGTCTGGGCTCCCGTCCACAGCCCCAGCTCAGGGAAGCAGCTCCTCAGCCAAGACCTGTAGGAGGCGCGTGGCGCCCCCGCCTGGAAGCCTAGTGCACAGCATGAGGGAAGCGAGCCTCCTTGGGAGAAAAGGAGGCAGCCCAGATGCGTGGGGCTGCAATCACTGCTTGGGCGGAGCCGGGTGCGCCTCCAGTACGGCAGAGCTCCAGCTCTGCTCAGAGGCCCGATCTGGCAGAGGGCTGGCGTGAGGCTGCTCTGCCCTGGGCGAGTTTTGCCCAGACTTGCCTCGCGGCTAGGCTTCCAGTCCAGAAAGGAGCGGGCTGCGCGAGACTGGGAGATGCTACTGGCGCCTTCCTGGCCTCAGCTCCACTCCTCCCTTGCCTTTGCACCTAGTCCCCAGGCGTTCTTGTGGAGGGCTTAGTTGCCGGTGGGTTGCACACTGCCAAGCGCTCCAGCTTGTGGGCTCTAGTAGAGGCAAAGTGAGGGCAACTGAAAGTCTATTCTTACGGTTGCTTGACCGCCCAGACTCAGCACAGCACGGAGAGCACAAGGCTCACAGGGCCTCTGGCTGTGGTCTGCAACCCCACACACGCGGAGGCGGACTCAGTGAGCGCCCAGAAGGTGCCTGACAGACGTCATTTCCCTAGTGCTCTCCTCCCCAGCAGAGACGTGTGCAGGTGGTTGGGGCCTGCCTCTGCGTGTCTGGGCTCCCGTCCACAGCCCCAGCTCAGGGAAGCAGCTCCTGAGCCAAGACCTGTGGGAGGCGCAGGGGGCCCCGCCTGGCAGCCTAGTTTACAGCATGTGGGAAGCGAGCCTCCTCGGGAGAAGAGAAGGCAGCCCTGCTGTGTGCGGCTGCATTCACTGCTTTGGCGGAGCCGAGTGCGCCTCCAGTACGGCAGAGCTCCAGCTCTGCTCAGAGGCCCGATCTGGCAGAGTTGCTGGCGTGAGGCTGATCTGCCCTGGGCGAGCCTTGCCCAGACTTGCCTCACGGCTAGGCTTCCAGTCCAGAAAGGAGCGGGCTGCGCGAGACTGGGAGATGCTACTGGCGCCTTCCTGGCCTCAGCACCACTCCTGCCTTACCTTTGCACCTAGTCCTCAGGCGTTCTTGTGGAGGGCTTAGTTGCCGGTGGGTTGCACACTGCCAAGCGCTCCAGCAGAGAGGGCTCTATTAGAGGCAATGGGAGGGCAACTGCAGGGCTCCTACAGCGGCTGCTTGACCGCCCAGACTCAGCACAGCACGGAGAGCACAAGGCTCACAGGGCCTCTGGCTGTGGTCTGCAGCCCCACACACGCTGAGGCTGACTCGTTGAGCGCCCAGAAGGTGCCTGACAGACGTCATTTCCCTAGTGCTCTCCTCCCCAGCAGAGACGTGTTCAGGTGGTTGGGGCCTGCCCCTGCGTGTCTGGGCTCCCGTCCACAGCCCCAGCTCAGGGAAGCAGCTCCTCAGCCAAGACCTGTAGGAGGCGCGGGGCGCCACCGCCTGGAAGCCTAGTGCACAGCATGAGGGAAGCGAGCCTCCTTGAGAGAAGAGGAGGCAGCCCAGATGCGTGGGGCTGCAATCACTCCTTGGGCGGAGCCGAGTGCGCCTCCAGTACGGCAGAGCTCCAGCTCTGCTCAGAGGCCCGATCTGGCAGAGGGCTGGCGTGAGGCTGCTCTGCCCTGGGCGAGCCTTGCCCAGACTTGCCTCGCGGCTAGGCTTCCAGTCCAGAAAGGAGCGGGCTGCGCGAGACTGGGAGATGCTACTGGCGCCTTCCTGGCCTCAGCTCCACTCCTGCCTTGCCTTTGCACCTAGTCCCCAGGCGTTCTTGTGGAGGGCTTAGTTGCCGGTGGGTTGCACACTGCCAAGCGCTCCAGCTTGAGGGCTCTAGTAGAGGCAAAGTGAGGGCAACTGGAAGTCTATTCTTACGGTTGCTTGACCGCCCAGACTCAGCACAGCACGGAGAGCACAAGGCTCACAGGGTCTCTGGCTGTGGTCTGCAGCCCCACACACGCTGAGGCTGACTCGGTGAGCGCCCAGAAGGTGCCTGACAGACGTCATTTCCCTAGTGCTCTCCTCCCCAGCAGAGACGTGTTCAGGTGGTTGGGGCCTGCCCCTGCGTGTCTGGGCTCCCGTCCACAGCCCCAGCTCAGGGAAGCAGCTCCTGAGCCAAGACCTGTGGGAGGCGCAGGGGGCCCTGCCTGGAAGCCTAGTTTACAGCATGCGGGAAGCGAGCCTCCTCGGGAGAAGAGAAGGCAGCCCTGCTGTGTGCGGCTGCATTCACTGCTTTGGCGGAGCCGAGTGCGCCTCCAGTACGGCAGAGCTCCAGCTCTGCTCAGAGGCCCGATCTGGCAGAGTTGCTGGCGTGAGGCTGCTCTGCCCTGGGCGAGCCTTGCCCAAACTTGCCTCGCGGCTAGGCTTCCAGTCCAGAAGGGAGCGGGCTGCGCGAGACTGGGAGATGCTACTGGCGCCTTCCTGGCCTCAGCTCCACTCCTGCCTTGCCTTTGCACCTAGTCCCCAGGCGTTCTTGTGGAGGGCTTAGTTGCCGGTGGGTTGCACACTGCCAAGCGCTCCAGCTTGAGGGCTCTAGTAGAGGCAAAGTGAGGGCAACTGAAAGTCTATTCTTACGATTGCTTGACCGCCCAGACTCAGCACAGCACGGAGAGCACAAGGCTCACAGGGCCTCTGGCTGTGGTCTGCAGCCGCACACACGCTGAGGCTGACTCGGTGAGCGCCCAGAAGGTGACTGACAGACGTCATTTCCCAAGTGCTCTCCTCCCCAGCAGAGACGTGTGCAGGTGGTTGGGGCCTGCCCCTGCGTGTCTGGGCTCCCGTCCACAGCCCCAGCTCAGGGAAGCAGCTCCTCAGCCAAGACCTGTAGGAGGCGCGGGGCGCCCCCGCCTGGAAGCCTAGTGCACAGCATGAGAGAAGCGAGCCTCCTTGGGAGAAGAGGAGGCAGCCCAGATGCGTGGGGCTGCAATCACTGCTTGGGGGGAGCCGAGTGCGCCTCCAGTACGGCAGAGCTCCAGCTCTGCTCAGAGACCCGATTTGGCAGAGTGCAGGCGTGAGGCTGCTCTGCCCTGGGCGAGCCTTGCCCAGACTTGCCTCGCGGCTAGGCTTCCAGTCCAGAAAGGAGCGGGCTGCGCGAGACTGGGAGATGCTACTGGCGCCTTCCTGGCCTCAGCTCCACTCCTGCCTTTCCTTTGCACCTAGTCCCCAGGCGTTCTTGTGGAGAACTTAGTTGCCGGTGGGTTGCACACTGCCAAGCGCTCCAGCTTGAGGGCTCTAGTAGAGGCAAAGTGAGGGCAACTGAAATTCTATTCTTACGGTTGCTTGACCGCCCAGACTCAGCACAGCACGGAGAGCACAAGGCTCACAGGGCCTCTGGCTGTGGTCTGCAGCCCCACACACGCTGAGGCTGACTCGGTGAGCGCCCAGAAGGTGCCTGACAGACGTCATTTCCCGAGTGCTCTCCTCCCCAGCAGAGACGTGTGCAGGTGGTTGGGGCCTGCCCCTGCGTGTCTGGGCTCCCGTCCACACCCCTGTTCAGGGGAGCAGCTCCTCAGTCAAGACCTGTAGGAGGCGCGGGGCGCCCCGCCTGGAAGCCTAGTGCACAGCATGAGGGAAGCGAGCCTCCTTGGGAGAAGAGGAGGCAGCCCAGATGCGTGGGGCTGCAATCACTGCTTGGGCGGAGCCGAGTGCGCCTCCAGTACGGCAGACTACAGCTCTGCTCAGAGGCCCGATCTGGCAGAGGGCTGGCGTGAGGCTGCTCTGCCCTGGGCGAGTCTTGCCCAGACTTGCCTCGCGGCTAGGCTTCCAGTCCAGAAAGGAGCGGGCTGCGCGAGACTGGGAGATGCTACTGGCGCCTTCCTGGCCTCAGCACCACTCCTGCCTTACCTTTGCACCTAGTCCTCAGGCGTTCTTGTGGAGGGCTTAGTTGCCGGTGGGTTGCACACTGCCAAGCGCTCCAGCAGAGAGGGCTCTATTAGAGGCAATGGGAGGGCAACTGCAGGGCTCCTACAGCGGCTGCTTGACCGCCCAGACTCAGCACAGCACGGAGAGCACAAGGCTCACAGGGCCTCTGGCTGTGGTCTGCAGCCCCACACACGCTGAGGCTGACTCGGTGAGCGCCCAGAAGGTGCCTGACAGACGTCATTTCCCTAGTGCTCTCCTCCCCAGCAGAGACGTGTGCAGGTGGTTGGGGCCTGCCCCTGCGTGTCTGGGCTCCCGTCCACAGCCCCAGCTCAGGGAAGCAGCTCCTCAGCCAAGACCTGTAGGAGGCGCGGGGCGCCCCCGCCTGGAAGCCTAGTGCACAGCATGAGGGAAGCGAGCCTCCTTGAGAGAAGAGGAGGCAGCCCAGATGCGTGGGGCTGCAATCACTCCTTGGGCGGAGCCGAGTGCGCCTCCAGTACGGCAGAGCTCCAGCTCTGCTCAGAGGCCCGATCTGGCAGAGGGCTGGCGTGAGGCTGCTCTGCCCTGGGCGAGCCTTGCCCAGACTTGCCTCGAGGCTAGGCTTCCAGTCCAGAAAGGAGCGGGCTGCGCGAGACTGGGAGATGCTACTGGCGCCTTCCTGGCCTCAGCTCCACTCCTGCCTTGCCTTTGCACCTAGTCCCCAGGCGTTCTTGTGGAGGGCTTAGTTGCCGGTGGGTTGCACACTGCCAAGCGCTCCAGCTTGAGGGCTCTAGTAGAGGCAAAGTGAGGGCAACTGGAAGTCTATTCTTACGGTTGCTTGACCGCCCAGACTCAGCACAGCACGGAGAGCACAAGGCTCACAGGGCCCCTGGCTGGGGTCTGCAGCCCCACACACGCTGAGGCTGACTCGGTGAGCGCCCAGAAGGTGCCTGACAGACGTCATTTCCCTAGTGCTCTCCTCCCCAGCAGAGACGTGTGCAGGTGGTTGGGGCCTGCCCCTGCGTGTCTGGGCTCCCGTCCACAGCCCCAGCTCAGGGAAGCAGCTCCTGAGCCAAGACCTGTGGGAGGCGCAGGGGGCCCTGCCTGGAAGCCTAGTTTACAGCATGCGGGAAGCGAGCCTCCTCGGGAGAAGAGAAGGCAGCCCTGCTGTGTGCGGCTGCATTCACTGCTTTGGCGGAGCCGAGTGCGCCTCCAGTACGGCAGAGCTCCAGCTCTGCTCAGAGGCCCGATCTGGCAGAGTTGCTGGCGTGAGGCTGCTCTGCCCTGGGCGAGCCTTGCCCAAACTTGCCTCGCGGCTAGGCTTCCAGTCCAGAAGGGAGCGGGCTGCGCGAGACTGGGAGATGCTACTGGCGCCTTCCTGGCCTCAGCTCCACTCCTGCCTTGCCTTTGCACCTAGTCCCCAGGCGTTCTTGTGGAGGGCTTAGTTGCCGGTGGGTTGCACACTGCCAAGCGCTCCAGCTTGAGGGCTCTAGTAGAGGCAAAGTGAGGGCAACTGAAAGTCTATTCTTACGATTGCTTGACCGCCCAGACTCAGCACAGCACGGAGAGCACAAGGCTCACAGGGCCTCTGGCTGTGGTCTGCAGCCGCACACACGCTGAGGCTGACTCGGTGAGCGCCCAGAAGGTGACTGACAGACGTCATTTCCCAAGTGCTCTCCTCCCCAGCAGAGACGTGTGCAGGTGGTTGGGGCCTGCCCCTGCGTGTCTGGGCTCCCGTCCACAGCCCCAGCTCAGGGAAGCAGCTCCTCAGCCAAGACCTGTAGGAGGCGCGGGGCGCCCCCGCCTGGAAGCCTAGTGCACAGCATGAGAGAAGCGAGCCTCCTTGGGAGAAGAGGAGGCAGCCCAGATGCGTGGGGCTGCAATCACTGCTTGGGGGGAGCCGAGTGCGCCTCCAGTACGGCAGAGCTCCAGCTCTGCTCAGAGACCCGATTTGGCAGAGTGCAGGCGTGAGGCTGCTCTGCCCTGGGCGAGCCTTGCCCAGACTTGCCTCGCGGCTAGGCTTCCAGTCCAGAAAGGAGCGGGCTGCGCGAGACTGGGAGATGCTACTGGCGCTTTCCTGGCCTCAGCTCCACTCCTGCCTTTCCTTTGCACCTAGTCCCCAGGCGTTCTTGTGGAGAACTTAGTTGCCGGTGGGTTGCACACTGCCAAGCGCTCCAGCTTGAGGGCTCTAGTAGAGGCAAAGTGAGGGCAACTGAAATTCTATTCTTACGGTTGCTTGACCGCCCAGACTCAGCACAGCACGGAGAGCACAAGGCTCACAGGGCCTCTGGCTGTGGTCTGCAGCCCCACACACGCTGAGGCTGACTCGGTGAGCGCCCAGAAGGTGCCTGACAGACGTCATTTCCCGAGTGCTCTCCTCCCCAGCAGAGACGTGTGCAGGTGGTTGGGGCCTGCCCCTGCGTGTCTGGGCTCCCGTCCACACCCCAGCTCAGGGGAGCAGCTCCTCAGTCAAGACCTGTAGGAGGCGCGGGGCGCCCCGCCTGGAAGCCTAGTGCACAGCATGAGGGAAGCGAGCCTCCTTGGGAGAAGAGGAGGCAGCCCAGATGCGTGGGGCTGCAATCACTGCTTGGGCGGAGCCGAGTGCGCCTCCAGTACGGCAGACTACAGCTCTGCTCAGAGGCCCGATCTGGCAGAGGGCTGGCGTGAGGCTGCTCTGCCCTGGGCGAGTCTTGCCCAGACTTGCCTCGCGGCTAGGCTTCCAGTCCAGAAAGGAGCGGGCTGCGCGAGACTGGGAGATGCTACTGGCGCCTTCCTG
Organism: Capricornis sumatraensis; assembly: GCF_032405125.1. NCBI lineage: Eukaryota > Metazoa > Chordata > Mammalia > Artiodactyla > Bovidae > Capricornis > Capricornis sumatraensis. The sequence continues at coordinate 136,801 of NW_027184644.1, forward strand.
GCCTCAGCTCCACTCCTGCCTTTCCTTTGCACCTAGTCCCCAGGCGTTCTTGTGGAGGGCTTAGTTGCCGGTGGGTTGCACACTGTGAAGCGCTCCAGCTTGAGGGCTCTAGTAGAGGCAAAGTGAGGGCAACTGAAAGTCTATTCTTACGGTTGCTTGACCGCCCAGACTCAGCACAGCACGGAGAGCACAAGGCTCACAGGGCCTCTGGCTGTGGTCTGCAACCCCACACACGCGGAGGCGGACTCGGTGAGCGCCCAGAAGGTGCCTGACAGACGTCATTTCCCTAGTGCTCTCCTCCCCAGCAGAGACGTGTGCAAGTGGTTGGGGCCTGCCTCTGCGTGTCTGGGCTCCCGTCCACAGCCCCAGCTCAGGGAAGCAGCTCCTGAGCCAAGAACTGTGGGAGGCGCAGGGTGCCCCGCCTGGCAGCCTAGTTTACAGCATGTGGGAAGCGAGCCTCCTCGGGAGAAGAGAAGGCAGCCCTGCTGTGTGCGGCTGCATTCACTGCTTTGGCAGAGCCGAGTGCGCCTCCAGTACGGCAGAGCTCCAGCTCTGCTCAGAGGCCCGATCTGGCAGAGTTGCTGGCGTGAAGCTGCTCTGCCCTGGGCGAGCCTTGCCCAAACTTGCCTCGCGGCAAGGCTTCCAGTCCAGAAAGGAGCGGGCTGTCCGAGACTGGGAGATGCTACTGGCGCCTTCCTGGCCTCAGCTCCACTCCTGCCTTGCCTTTGCACCTAGTCCCCAGGCGTTCTTGTGGAGGGCTTAGTTGCCAGTGGGTTGCACACTGCCAAGCGCTCCAGCTTGAGGGCTCTAGTAGAGGCAAAGTGAGGGCAACTGAAAGTCTATTCTTACGATTGCTTGACCGCCAAGACTCAGCACAGCACGGAGAGCACAAGGCTCACAGGGCCTCTGGCTGTGGTCTGCAGCCCCACACACGCTGAGGCTGACTCGGTGAGCGCCCAGAAGGTGCCTGACAGACGTCATTTCCCTAGTGTTCTCCTCCCCAGCAGAGACGTGTGCAGGTGGTTGGGGCCTGCCCCTGCGTGTCTGGGCTCCCGTCCACAGCCCCAGCTCAGAGATGCAGCTCCTCAGCCAAGACCTGTAGGAGGCGCGGGGCGCCCCCGCCTGGAAGCCTAGTGCACAGCATGAGGGAAGCGAGCCTCCTTGGGAGAAGAGGAGGCAGCCCAGATGCGTGGGGCTGCAATCACTGCTTGGGCGGAGCCGAGTGCGCCTCCAGTACGGCAGAGCTCCAGCTCTGCTCAGAGTCCCGATCTGGCAGAGGGCTGGCGTGAGGCTGCTCTGCCCTGGGCGAGTCTTGCCCAGACTTGCCTCGCGGCTAGGCTTCCACTCCAGAAAGGAGCGGAATGCGCGAGACTGGGAGATGCTACTGGCGCCTTCCTGGCCTCAGCTCCACTCCTGCCTTGCCTTTGCACCTAGTCCCCAGGCGTTCTTGTGGAGGGCTTAGTTGCCGGTGGGTTGCACACTGCCAAGCGCTCCAGCAGAGAGGGCTCTATTAGAGGCTAAGTGAGGGCAACTGGATGTCTATTCTTACGGTTGCTTGACCGCCCAGACTCAGCACAGCACGGAGAGCACAAGGCTCACAGGGCCTCTGGCTGTGGTCTGCAGCCCCACACACGCTGAGGCTGACTCGGTGAGCGCCCAGAAGGTGCCTGACAGACGTCATTTCCCTAGTGCTCTCCTCCCCAGCAGAGACGTGTGCAGGTGGTTGGGGCCTGCCCCTGCGTGTCTGGGCTCCCGTCCACAGCCCCAGCTCAGGGAAGCAGCTCCTTGGCCAAGACCTGTAGGAGGCGCGTGGCGCCCCCGCCTGGAAGCCTAGTGCACAGCATGAGGGAAGCGAGCCTCCTTGGGAGAAAAGGAGGCAGCCCAGATGCGTGGGGCTGCAATCACTGCTTGGGCGGAGCCGGGTGCGCCTCCAGTACGGCAGAGCTCCAGCTCTGCTCACAGGCCCGATCTGGCAGAGGGCTGGCGTGAGGCTGCTCTGCCCTGGGCGAGTCTTGCCCAGACTTGCCTCGCGGCTAGGCTTCCAGTCCAGAAAGGAGCGGGCTGCGCGAGACTGGGAGATGCTACTGGCGCCTTCCTGGCCTCAGCTCCACTCCTCCCTTGCCTTTGCACCTAGTCCCCAGGCGTTCTTGTGGAGGGCTTAGTTGCCGGTGGGTTGCACACTGCCAAGCGCTCCAGCTTGAGGGCTCTAGTAGAGGCAAAGTGAGGGCAACTGGAAGTCTATTCTTACGGTTGCTTGACCGCCCAGACTCAGCACAGCACGGAGAGCACAAGGCTCACAGGGCCCCTGGCTGGGGTCTGCAGCCCCACACACGCGGAGGCTGACTCGGTGAGCGCCCAGAAGGTGCCTGACAGAGGTCATTTCCCTAGTGCTCTCCTCCCCAGCAGAGACGTGTGCAGGTGGTTGGGGCCTGCCCCTGCGTGTCTGGGCTCCCGTCCACAGCCCCAGCTCAGGGAAGCAGCTCCTGAGCCAAGAGCTGTGGAGGTGGCAGGGGTCCCCCCTAGAAGCCTAGTTTACAGCATGCGGGAAGCGAGCCTCCTCGGGATAAGAGAAGGCAGCCCTGCTGTGTGCGGCTGCATTCACTGCTTTGGCGGAGCCGAGTGCGCCTCCAGTACGGCAGAGCTCCAGCTCTGCTCAGAGGCCCGATCTGGCAGAGTTGCTGGCGTGAGGCTGATCTGCCCTGGGCGAGCCTTGCCCAGACTTGCCTCGCGGCTAGGCTTCCAGTCCAGAAAGGAGCGGGCTGCGCGAGACTGGGAGATGCTACTGGCGCCTTCCTGGCCTCAGCACCACTCCTGCCTTACCTTTGCACCTAGTCCTCAGGCGTTCTTGTGGAGGGCTTAGTTGCCGGTGGGTTGCACACTGCCAAGCGCTCCAGCAGAGAGGGCTCTAGTAGAGGCAAAGTGAGGGCAACTGAAAGTCTAATCTTATGGTTTCTTGACCGCCCAGACTCAGCACAGCACGGAGAGCACAAGGCTCACAGGGCCTCTGGCTGTGGTCTGCAGCCCCACACACGCTGAGGCTGACTCGGTGAGCGCCCAGAAGGTGCCTGACAGACGTCATTTCCCTAGTGCTCTCCTCCCCAGCAGAGACGTGTGCAGGTGGTTGGGGCCTGCCCCTGCGTGTCTGGGCTCCCGTCCACAGCCCCAGCTCAGGGAAGCAGCTCCTCAGCCAAGACCTGTAGGAGGCGCGGGGCGCCCCCGCCTGGAAGCCTAGTGCACAGCATGAGGGAAGCGAGCCTCCTTGGGAGAAGAGGAGGCAGCCCAGATGCGTGGGGCTGCAATCACTGCTTGGGCGGAGCCGAGTGCGCCTCCAGTACGGCAGAGCTCCAGCTCTGCTCAGAGGCCCGATCTGGCAGAGTGCTTGCGTGAGGCTGCTCTGCCCTGGGCGAGCCTTGCCCAGACTTGCCTCGCGGCTAGGCTTCCAGTCCAGAAAGGAGCGGGCTGCGCGAGACTGGGAGATGCTACTGGCGCCTTCCTGGCCTCAGCTCCACTCCTGCCTTGCTTTGCACCTAGTCCCCAGGCCTTCTTGTGGAGAACTTAGTTGCCGGTGGGTTGCACACTGCCAAGCGCTCCAGCTTGAGGGCTCTAGTAGAGGCAAAGTGAGGGCAACTGAAAGTCTATTCTTACGGTTGCTTGACCGCCCAGACTCAGCACAGCACGGAGAGCACAAGGCTCACAGGGCCTCTGGCTGTGGTCTGCAACCCCACACACGCGGAGGCGGACTCGGTGAGCGCCCAGAAGGTGCCTGACAGACGTCATTTCCCTAGTGCTCTCCTCCCCAGCAGAGACGTGTGCAAGTGGTTGGGGCCTGCCTCTGCGTGTCTGGGCTCCCGTCCACAGCCCCAGCTCAGGGAAGCAGCTCCTGAGCCAAGACCTGTGGGAGGCGCAGGGGGCCCCGCCTGGCAGCCTAGTTTACAGCATGTGGGAAGCGAGCCTCCTCGGGAGAAGAGAAGGCAGCCCTGCTGTGTGCGGCTGCATTCACTGCTTTGGCAGAGCCGAGTGCGCCTCCAGTACGGCAGAGCTCCAGCTCTGCTCAGAGGCCCGATCTGGCAGAGTTGCTGGCGTGAAGCTGCTCTGCCCTGGGCGAGCATTGCCCAAACTTGCCTCGCGGCTAGGCTTCCAGTCCAGAAAGGAGAGGGCTATCCGAGACTGGGAGATGCTACTGGCGCCTTCCTGGCCTCAGCTCCACTCCTGCCTTGCCTTTGCACCTAGTCCCCAGGCGTTCTTGTGGAGGGCTTAGTTGCCGGTGGGTTGCACACTGCCAAGCGCTCCAGCAGAGAGGGCTCTATTAGAGGCAATGGGAGGGCAACTGCAGGGCTCCTCCTGCGGTTGCTTGATCGCCCAGACTCAGCACAGCACGGAGAGCACAAGGCTCACAGGGCCTCTGGCTGTGGTCTGCAGCCCCACACACGCTGAGGCTGACTCGGTGAGCGCCCAGAAGGTGCCTGACAGACGTCATTTCCCTAGTGCTCTCCTCCCCAGCAGAGACGTGTGCAGGTGGTTGGGGCCTGCCCCTGCGTGTCTGGGCTCCCGTCCACAGCCCCAGCTCAGGGAAGCAGCTCCTCAGCCAAGACCTGTAGGAGGCGCGGGGCGCCCCCGCCTGGAAGCCTAGTGCACAGCATGAGGGAAGCGAGCCTCCTTGAGAGAGGAGGAGGCAGCCCAGATGCGTGGGGCTGCAATCACTGCTTGGGCGGAGCCGAGTGCGCCTCCAGTACGGCAGAGCTCCAGCTCTGCTCAGAGGCCCGATCTGGCAGAGGGCTGGCGTGAGGCTGCTCTGCCCTGGGCGAGCCTTGCCCAGACTTGCCTCGCGGCTAGGCTTCCAGTCCAGAAAGGAGCGGGCTGAGCGAGACTGGGAGATGCTACTGGCGCCTTCCTGGCCTCAGCTCCACTCCTGCCTTGCCTTTGCACCTAGTCCCCAGGCGTTCTTGTGGAGGGCTTAGTTGCCGGTGGGTTGCACACTGCCAAGCGCTCCAGCTTGAGGGCTCTAGTAGAGGCAAAGTGAGGGCAACTGACAGTCTATTCTTACGATTGCTTGACCGCCCAGACTCAGCACAGCACGGAGAGCACAAGGCTCACAGGGCCTCTGGCTGTGGTCTGCAGCCCCACACACGCGGAGGCTGACTCGGTGAGCGCCCAGAAGATGCCTGACAGACGTCATTTCCCTAGTGCTCTCCTCCCCAGCAGAGACGTGTGCAGGTGGTTGGGGCCTGCCCCTGCGTGTCTGGGCTCCCGTCCACAGCCCCAGCTCAGGGAAGCAGCTCCTCAGCCAAGACCTGTAGGAGGCGCGGGGCGCCCCCGCCTGGAAGCCTAGTGCACAGCATGAGAGAAGCGAGCCTCCTTGGGAGAAGAGGAGACAGCCCAGATGCGTGGGGCTGCAATCACTGCTTGGGCGGAGCCGAGTGCGCCTCCAGTACGGCAGAGCTCCAGCTCTGCTCAGAGACCCGATTTGGCAGAGTGCAGGCGTGAGGCTGCTCTGCCCTGGGCGAGCCTTGCCCAGACTTGCCTCGCGGCTAGGCTTCCAGTCCAGAAAGGAGCGGGCTGCGCGAGACTGGGAGATGCTACTGGCGCCTTCCTGGCCTCAGCTCCACTCCTGCCTTGCCTTTGCACCTAGTCCCCAGGCGTTCTTGTGGAGAACTTAGTTGCCGGTGGGTTGCACACTGCCAAGCGCTCCAGCTTGAGGGCTCTAGTAGAGGCAAAGTGAGGGCAACTGAAAGTCTATTCTTACGATTGCTTGACCGCCCAGACTCAGCACAGCACGGAGAGCACAAGGCTCACAGGGCCTCTGGCTGTGGTCTGCAGCCGCACACACGCTGAGGCTGACTCGGTGAGCGCCCAGAAGTTGACTGACAGACGTCATTTCCCAAGTGCTCTCCTCCCCAGCAGAGACGTGTGCAGGTGGTTGGGGCCTGCCCCTGCGTGTCTGGGCTCCCGTCCACAGCCCCAGCTCAGGGAAGCAGCTCCTCAGCCAAGACATGTAGGAGGCGCGGGGCGCCCCCGCCTGGAAGCCTAGTGCACAGCATGAGAGAAGCGAGCCTCCTTGGGAGAAGAGGAGGCAGCCCAGATGCGTGGGGCTGCAATCACTCCTTGGGCGGAGCCGAGTGCGCCTCCAGTACGGCAGAGCTCCAGCTCTGCTCAGAGACCCGATTTGGCAGAGTGCAGGCGTGAGGCTGCTCTGCCCTGGGCGAGCCTTGCCCAGACTTGCCTCGCGGCTAGGCTTCCAGTCCAGAAAGGAGCGGGCTGCGCGAGACTGGGAGATGCTACTGACGCCTTCCTGGCCTCAGCTCCACTCCTGCCTTTCCTTTGCACCTAGTCCCCAGGCGTTCTTGTGGAGAACTTAGTTGCCGGTGGGTTGCACACTGCCAAGCGCTCCAGCTTGAGGGCTCTAGTAGAGGCAAAGTGAGGGCAACTGAAATTCTATTCTTACGAATGCTTGACCGCCCAGACTCAGCACAGCACGGAGAGCACAAGGCTCACAGGGCCTCTGGCTGTGGTCTGCAGCCCCACACACGCTGAGGCTGACTCGGTGAGCGCCCAGAAGGTGCCTGACAGACGTCATTTCCCGAGTGCTCTCCTCCCCAGCAGAGACATGTGCAGGTGGTTGGGGCCTGCCCCTGCGTGTCTGGGCTCCCGTCCACAGCCCCAGCTCAGGGAAGCAGCTCCTCAGTCAAGACCTGTAGGAGGCGCGGGGCGCCCCCGCCTGGAAGCCTAGTGCACAGCATGAGGGAAGCGAGCCTCCTTGGGAGAAGAGGAGGCAGCCCAGATGCGTGGGTCTGCAATCACTGCTTGGGCGGAGCCGAGTGCGCCTCCAGTACGGCAGACTACAGCTCTGCTCAGAGGCCCGATCTGGCAGAGGGCTGGCGTGAGGCTGCTCTGCCCTGGGCGAGTCTTGCCCAGACTTGCCTCGCGGTTAGGCTTCCACTCCAGAAAGGAGCGGGCTGCGCGAGACTGGGAGATGCTATTGGCGCCTTCCTGGCCTCAGCTCCACTCCTGCCTTGCCTTTGCACCTAGTCCCCAGGCGTTCTTGTGGAGGGCTTAGTTGCCGGTGGGTTGCACACTGCGAAGCGCTCCAGCTTGAGGGCTCTAGTAGAGGCAAAGTGAGGGCAACTGAAAGTCTATTCTTACGGTTGCTTGACCGCCCAGACTCAGCACAGCACGGAGAGCACAAGGCTCACAGGGCCTCTGGCTGTGGTCTGCAACCCCACACACGCGGAGGCGGACTCGGTGAGCGCCCAGAAGGTGCCTGACAGACGTCATTTCCCTAGTGCTCTCCTCCCCAGCAGAGACGTGTGCAAGTGGTTGGGGCCTGCCTCTGCGTGTCTGGGCTCCCGTCCACAGCCCCAGCTCAGGGAAGCAGCTCCTGAGCCAAGACCTGTGGGAGGCGCAGGGGGCCCCGCCTGGCAGCCTAGTTTACAGCATGTGGGCAGCGAGCCTCCTCGGGAGAAGAGAAGGCAGCCCTGCTGTGTGCGGCTGCATTCACTGCTTTGGCAGAGCCGAGTGCGCCTCCAGTACGGCAGAGCTCCAGCTCTGCTCAGAGGCCCGATCTGGCAGAGTTGCTGGCGTGAAGCTGCTCTGCCCTGGGCGAGCCTTGCCCAAACTTGCCTCGCGGCTAGGCTTCCAGTCCAGAAAGGAGAGGGCTGTCCGAGACTGGGAGATGCTACTGGCGCCTTCCTGGCCTCAGCTCCACTCCTGCCTTGCCTTTGCACCTAGTCCCCAGGCGTTCTTGTGGAGGGCTTAGTTGCCGGTGGGTTGCACACTGCCAAGCGCTCCAGCAGAGAGGGCTCTATTAGAGGCAATGGGAGGGCAACTGCAGGGCTCCTCCTGCGGTTGCTTGATCGCCCAGACTCAGCACAGCACGGAGAGCACAAGGCTCACAGGGCCTCTGGCTGTGGTCTGCAGCCCCACACACGCTGAGGCTGACTCGGTGAGCGCCCAGAAGGTGCCTGACAGACGTCATTTCCCTAGTGCTCTCCTCCCCAGCAGAGACGTGTGCAGGTGGTTGGGGCCTGCCCCTGCGTGTCTGGGCTCCCGTCCACAGCCCCAGCTCAGGGAAGCAGCTCCTGAGCCAAGACCTGTGGGAGGCGCAGGGGGCCCTGCCTGGAAGCCTAGTTTACAGCATGCGGGAAGCGAGCCTCCTCGGGAGAAGAGAAGGCAGCCCTGCTGTGTGCGGCTGCATTCACTGCTTTGGCGGAGCCGAGTGCGCCTCCAGTACGGCAGAGCTCCAGCTCTGCTCAGAGGCCCGATCTGGCAGAGTTGCTGGCGTGAGGCTGCTCTGCCCTGGGCGAGCCTTGCCCAAACTTGCCTCGCGGCTAGGCTTCCAGTCCAGAAGGGAGCGGGCTGCGCGAGACTGGGAGATGCTACTGGCGCCTTCCTGGCCTCAGCTCCACTCCTGCCTTGCCTTTGCACCTAGTCCCCAGGCGTTCTTGTGGAGGGCTTAGTTGCCGGTGGGTTGCACACTGCCAAGCGCTCCAGCTTGAGGGCTCTAGTAGAGGCAAAGTGAGGGCAACTGAAAGTCTATTCTTACGATTGCTTGACCGCCCAGACTCAGCACAGCACGGAGAGCACAAGGCTCACAGGGCCTCTGGCTGTGGTCTGCAGCCGCACACACGCTGAGGCTGACTCGGTGAGCGCCCAGAAGTTGACTGACAGACGTCATTTCCCAAGTGCTCTCCTCCCCAGCAGAGACGTGTGCAGGTGGTTGGGGCCTGCCCCTGCGTGTCTGTGCTCCCGTCCACAGCCCCAGCTCAGGGAAGCAGCTCCTCAGCCAAGACCTGTAGGAGGCGCGGGGCGCCCCCGCCTGGAAGCCTAGTGCACAGCATGAGAGAAGCGAGCCTCCTTGGGAGAAGAGGAGGCAGCCCAGATGCGTGGGGCTGCAATCACTGCTTGGGCGGAGCCGAGTGCGCCTCCAGTACGGCAGAGCTCCAGCTCTGCTCAGAGACCCGATTTGGCAGAGTGCAGGCGTGAGGCTGCTCTGCCCTGGGCGAGCCTTGCCCAGACTTGCCTCGCGGCTAGGCTTCCAGTCCAGAAAGGAGCGGGCTGCGCGAGACTGGGAGATGCTACTGGCGCCTTCCTGGCCTCAGCTCCACTCCTGCTTTTCCTTTGCACCTAGTCCCCAGGCGTTCTTGTGGAGAACTTAGTTGCCGGTGGGTTGCACACTGCCAAGCGCTCCAGCTTGAGGGCTCTAGTAGAGGCAAAGTGAGGGCAACTGAAATTCTATTCTTACGGTTGCTTGACCGCCCAGACTCAGCACAGCACGGAGAGCACAAGGCTCACAGGGCCTCTGGCTGTGGTCTGCAGCCCCACACACGCTGAGGCTGACTCGGTGAGCGCCCAGAAGGTGCCTGACAGACGTCATTTCCCGAGTGCTCTCCTCCCCACCAGAGACGTGTGCAGGTGGTTGGGGCCTGCCCCTGCGTGTCTGGGCTCCCGTCCACAGCCCCAGCTCAGGGAAGCAGCTCCTGAGCCAAGACCTGTGGGAGGCGCAGGGGGCCCTGCCTGGAAGCCTAGTTTACAGCATGCGGGAAGCGAGCCTCCTCGGGAGAAGAGAAGGCAGCCCTGCTGTGTGCGGCTGCATTCACTGCTTTGGCGGAGCCGAGTGCGCCTCCAGTACGGCAGAGCTCCAGCTCTGCTCAGAGGCCCGATCTGGCAGAGTTGATGGCGTGAGGCTGCTCTGCCCTGGGCGAGCCTTGCCCAAACTTGCCTCGCGGCTAGGCTTCCCGTCCAGAAGGGAGCGGGCTGCGCGAGACTGGGAGATGCTACTGGCGCCTTCCTGGCCTCAGCTCCACTCCTGCCTTGCCTTTGCACCTAGTCCCCAGGCGTTCTTGTGGAGGGCTTAGTTGCCGGTGGGTTGCACACTGCCACGCGCTCCAGCAGAGAGGGCTCTATTAGAGGCAATGGGAGGGCAACTGCAGGGCTCCTCCTGCGGTTGCTTGATCGCCCAGACTCAGCACAGCACGGAGAGCACAAGGCTCACAGGGCCTCTGGCTGTGGTCTGCAGCCCCACACACGCTGAGGCTGACTCGGTGAGCGCCCAGAAGGTGCCTGACAGACGTCATTTCCCTAGTGCTCTCCTCCCCAGCAGAGACGTGTGCAGGTGGTTGGGGCCTGCCCCTGCGTGTCTGGGCTCCCGTCCACAGCCCCAGCTCAGGGAAGCAGCTCCTCAGCCAAGACCTGTAGGAGGCGCGGGGCGCCCCCGCCTGGAAGCCTAGTGCACAGCATGAGGGAAGCGAGCCTCCTTGAGAGAGGAGGAGGCAGCCCAGATGCGTGGGGCTGCAATCACTGCTTGGGCGGAGCCGAGTGCGCCTCCAGTACGGCAGAGCTCCAGCTCTGCTCAGAGGCCCGATCTGGCAGAGGGCTGGCGTGAGGCTGCTCTGCCCTGGGCGAGCCTTGCCCAGACTTGCCTCGCGGCTAGGCTTCCAGTCCAGAAAGGAGCGGGCTGAGCGAGACTGGGAGATGCTACTGGCGCCTTCCTGGCCTCAGCTCCACTCCTGCCTTGCCTTTGCACCTAGTCCCCAGGCGTTCTTGTGGAGGGCTTAGTTGCCGGTGGGTTGCACACTGCCAAGCGCTCCAGCTTGAGGGCTCTAGTAGAGGCAAAGTGAGGGCAACTGACAGTCTATTCTTACGATTGCTTGACCGCCCAGACTCAGCACAGCACGGAGAGCACAAGGCTCACAGGGCCTCTGGCTGTGGTCTGCAGCCCCACACACGCGGAGGCTGACTCGGTGAGCGCCCAGAAGATGCCTGACAGACGTCATTTCCCTAGTGCTCTCCTCCCCAGCAGAGACGTGTGCAGGTGGTTGGGGCCTGCCCCTGCGTGTCTGGGCTCCCGTCCACAGCCCCAGCTCAGGGAAGCAGCTCCTCAGCCAAGACCTGTAGGAGGCGCGGGGCGCCCCCGCCTGGAAGCCTAGTGCACAGCATGAGAGAAGCGAGCCTCCTTGGGAGAAGAGGAGGCAGCCCAGATGCGTGGGGCTGCAATCACTGCTTGGGCGGAGCCGAGTGCGCCTCCAGTACGGCAGAGCTCCAGCTCTGCTCAGAGACCCGATTTGGCAGAGTGCAGGCGTGAGGCTGCTCTGCCCTGGGCGAGCCTTGCCCAGACTTGCCTCGCGGCTAGGCTTCCAGTCCAGAAAGGAGCGGGCTGCGCGAGACTGGGAGATGCTACTGGCGCCTTCCTGGCCTCAGCTCCACTCCTGCTTTTCCTTTGCACCTAGTCCCCAGGCGTTCTTGTGGAGAACTTAGTTGCCGGTGGGTTGCACACTGCCAAGCGCTCCAGCTTGAGGGCTCTAGTAGAGGCAAAGTGAGAGCAACTGAAATTCTATTCTTACGGTTGCTTGACCGCCCAGACTCAGCACAGCACGGAGAGCACAAGGCTCACAGGGCCTCTGGCTGTGGTCTGCAGCCCCACACACGCTGAGGCTGACTCGGTGAGCGCCCAGAAGGTGCCTGACAGACGTCATTTCCCGAGTGCTCTCCTCCCCACCAGAGACGTGTGCAGGTGGTTGGGGCCTGCCCCTGCGTGTCTGGGCTCCCGTCCACAGCCCCAGCTCAGGGAAGCAGCTCCTGAGCCAAGACCTGTGGGAGGCGCAGGGGGCCCTGCCTGGAAGCCTAGTTTACAGCATGCGGGAAGCGAGCCTCCTCGGGAGAAGAGAAGGCAGCCCTGCTGTGTGCGGCTGCATTCACTGCTTTGGCGGAGCCGAGTGCGCCTCCAGTACGGCAGAGCTCCAGCTCTGCTCAGAGGCCCGATCTGGCAGAGTTGATGGCGTGAGGCTGCTCTGCCCTGGGCGAGCCTTGCCCAAACTTGCCTCGCGGCTAGGCTTCCCGTCCAGAAGGGAGCGGGCTGCGCGAGACTGGGAGATGCTACTGGCGCCTTCCTGGCCTCAGCTCCACTCCTGCCTTGCCTTTGCACCTAGTCCCCAGGCGTTCTTGTGGAGGGCTTAGTTGCCGGTGGGTTGCACACTGCCACGCGCTCCAGCAGAGAGGGCTCTATTAGAGGCAATGGGAGGGCAACTGCAGGGCTCCTCCTGCGGTTGCTTGATCGCCCAGACTCAGCACAGCACGGAGAGCACAAGGCTCACAGGGCCTCTGGCTGTGGTCTGCAGCCCCACACACGCTGAGGCTGACTCGGTGAGCGCCCAGAAGGTGCCTGACAGACGTCATTTCCCTAGTGCTCTCCTCCCCAGCAGAGACGTGTGCAGGTGGTTGGGGCCTGCCCCTGCGTGTCTGGGCTCCCGTCCACAGCCCCAGCTCAGGGAAGCAGCTCCTCAGCCAAGACCTGTAGGAGGCGCGGGGCGCCCCCGCCTGGAAGCCTAGTGCACAGCATGAGGGAAGCGAGCCTCCTTGAGAGAGGAGGAGGCAGCCCAGATGCGTGGGGCTGCAATCACTGCTTGGGCGGAGCCGAGTGCGCCTCCAGTACGGCAGAGCTCCAGCTCTGCTCAGAGGCCCGATCTGGCAGAGGGCTGGCGTGAGGCTGCTCTGCCCTGGGCGAGCCTTGCCCAGACTTGCCTCGCGGCTAGGCTTCCAGTCCAGAAAGGAGCGGGCTGAGCGAGACTGGGAGATGCTACTGGCGCCTTCCTGGCCTCAGCTCCACTCCTGCCTTGCCTTTGCACCTAGTCCCCAGGCGTTCTTGTGGAGGGCTTAGTTGCCGGTGGGTTGCACACTGCCAAGCGCTCCAGCTTGAGGGCTCTAGTAGAGGCAAAGTGAGGGCAACTGACAGTCTATTCTTACGATTGCTTGACCGCCCAGACTCAGCACAGCACGGAGAGCACAAGGCTCACAGGGCCTCTGGCTGTGGTCTGCAGCCCCACACACGCGGAGGCTGACTCGGTGAGCGCCCAGAAGATGCCTGACAGACGTCATTTCCCTAGTGCTCTCCTCCCCAGCAGAGACGTGTGCAGGTGGTTGGGGCCTGCCCCTGCGTGTCTGGGCTCCCGTCCACAGCCCCAGCTCAGGGAAGCAGCTCCTCAGCCAAGACCTGTAGGAGGCGCGGGGCGCCCCCGCCTGGAAGCCTAGTGCACAGCATGAGAGAAGCGAGCCTCCTTGGGAGAAGAGGAGGCAGCCCAGATGCGTGGGGCTGCAATCACTGCTTGGGCGGAGCCGAGTGCGCCTCCAGTACGGCAGAGCTCCAGCTCTGCTCAGAGACCCGATTTGGCAGAGTGCAGGCGTGAGGCTGCTCTGCCCTGGGCGAGCCTTGCCCAGACTTGCCTCGCGGCTAGGCTTCCAGTCCAGAAAGGAGCGGGCTGCGCGAGACTGGGAGATGCTACTGGCGCCTTCCTGGCCTCAGCTCCACTCCTGCCTTGCCTTTGCACCTAGTCCCCAGGCGTTCTTGTGGAGAACTTAGTTGCCGGTGGGTTGCACACTGCCAAGCGCTCCAGCTTGAGGGCTCTAGTAGAGGCAAAGTGAGGGCAACTGAAAGTCTATTCTTACGATTGCTTGACCGCCCAGACTCAGCACAGCACGGAGAGCACAAGGCTCACAGGGCCTCTGGCTGTGGTCTGCAGCCGCACACACGCTGAGGCTGACTCGGTGAGCGCCCAGAAGTTGACTGACAGACGTCATTTCCCAAGTGCTCTCCTCCCCAGCAGAGACGTGTGCAGGTGGTTGGGGCCTGCCCCTGCGTGTCTGGGCTCCCGTCCACAGCCCCAGCTCAGGGAAGCAGCTCCTCAGCCAAGACCTGTAGGAGGCGCGGGGCGCCCCCGCCTGGAAGCCTAGTGCACAGCATGAGAGAAGCGAGCCTCCTTGGGAGAAGAGGAGGCAGCCCAGATGCGTGGGGCTGCAATCACTCCTTGGGCGGAGCCGAGTGCGCCTCCAGTACGGCAGAGCTCCAGCTCTGCTCAGAGACCCGATTTGGCAGAGTGCAGGCGTGAGGCTGCTCTGCCCTGGGCGAGCCTTGCCCAGACTTGCCTCGCGGCTAGGCTTCCAGTCCAGAAAGGAGCGGGCTGCGCGAGACTGGGAGATGCTACTGACGCCTTCCTGGCCTCAGCTCCACTCCTGCCTTTCCTTTGCACCTAGTCCCCAGGCGTTCTTGTGGAGAACTTAGTTGCCGGTGGGTTGCACACTGCCAAGCGCTCCAGCTTGAGGGCTCTAGTAGAGGCAAAGTGAGGGCAACTGAAATTCTATTCTTACGAATGCTTGACCGCCCAGACTCAGCACAGCACGGAGAGCACAAGGCTCACAGGGCCTCTGGCTGTGGTCTGCAGCCCCACACACGCTGAGGCTGACTCGGTGAGCGCCCAGAAGGTGCCTGACAGACGTCATTTCCCGAGTGCTCTCCTCCCCAGCAGAGACATGTGCAGGTGGTTGGGGCCTGCCCCTGCGTGTCTGGGCTCCCGTCCACAGCCCCAGCTCAGGGAAGCAGCTCCTCAGTCAAGACCTGTAGGAGGCGCGGGGCGCCCCCGCCTGGAAGCCTAGTGCACAGCATGAGGGAAGCGAGCCTCCTTGGGAGAAGAGGAGGCAGCCCAGATGCGTGGGTCTGCAATCACTGCTTGGGCGGAGCCGAGTGCGCCTCCAGTACGGCAGACTACAGCTCTGCTCAGAGGCCCGATCTGGCAGAGGGCTGGCGTGAGGCTGCTCTGCCCTGGGCGAGTCTTGCCCAGACTTGCCTCGCGGTTAGGCTTCCACTCCAGAAAGGAGCGGGCTGCGCGAGACTGGGAGATGCTATTGGCGCCTTCCTGGCCTCAGCTCCACTCCTGCCTTGCCTTTGCACCTAGTCCCCAGGCGTTCTTGTGGAGGGCTTAGTTGCCGGTGGGTTGCACACTGCCAAGCGCTCCAGCTTGAGGGCTCTAGTAGAGGCAAAGTGAGGGCAACTGAAAGTCTATTCTTACGGTTGCTTGACCGCCCAGACTCAGCACAGCACGGAGAGCACAAGGCTCACAGGGCCTCTGGCTGTGGTCTGCAACCCCACACACGCGGAGGCGGACTCGGTGAGCGCCCAGAAGGTGCCTGACAGACGTCATTTCCCTAGTGCTCTCCTCCCCAGCAGAGACGTGTGCAAGTGGTTGGGGCCTGCCTCTGCGTGTCTGGGCTCCCGTCCACAGCCCCAGCTCAGGGAAGCAGCTCCTGAGCCAAGACCTGTGGGAGGCGCAGGGGGCCCCGCCTGGCAGCCTAGTTTACAGCATGTGGGAAGCGAGCCTCCTCGGGAGAAGAGAAGGCAGCCCTGCTGTGTGCGGCTGCATTCACTGCTTTGGCAGAGCCGAGTGCGCCTCCAGTACGGCAGAGCTCCAGCTCTGCTCAGAGGCCCGATCTGGCAGAGTTGCTGGCGTGAAGCTGCTCTGCCCTGGGCGAGCCTTGCCCAAACTTGCCTCGCGGCTAGGCTTCCAGTCCAGAAAGGAGAGGGCTGTCCGAGACTGGGAGATGCTACTGGCGCCTTCCTGGCCTCAGCTCCACTCCTGCCTTGCCTTTGCACCTAGTCCCCAGGCGTTCTTGTGGAGGGCTTAGTTGCCGGTGGGTTGCACACTGCCAAGCGCTCCAGCAGAGAGGGCTCTATTAGAGGCAATGGGAGGGCAACTGCAGGGCTCCTCCTGCGGTTGCTTGATCGCCCAGACTCAGCACAGCACGGAGAGCACAAGGCTCACAGGGCCTCTGGCTGTGGTCTGCAGCCCCACACACGCTGAGGCTGACTCGGTGAGCGCCCAGAAGGTGCCTGACAGACGTCATTTCCCTAGTGCTCTCCTCCCCAGCAGAGACGTGTGCAGGTGGTTGGGGCCTGCCCCTGCGTGTCTGGGCTCCCGTCCACAGCCCCAGCTCAGGGAAGCAGCTCCTCAGCCAAGACCTGTAGGAGGCGCGGGGCGCCCCCGCCTGGAAGCCTAGTGCACAGCATGAGGGAAGCGAGCCTCCTTGAGAGAGGAGGAGGCAGCCCAGATGCGTGGGGCTGCAATCACTGCTTGGGCGGAGCCGAGTGCGCCTCCAGTACGGCAGAGCTCCAGCTCTGCTCAGAGGCCCGATCTGGCAGAGGGCTGGCGTGAGGCTGCTCTGCCCTGGGCGAGCCTTGCCCAGACTTGCCTCGCGGCTAGGCTTCCAGTCCAGAAAGGAGCGGGCTGAGCGAGACTGGGAGATGCTACTGGCGCCTTCCTGGCCTCAGCTCCACTCCTGCCTTGCCTTTGCACCTAGTCCCCAGGCGTTCTTGTGGAGGGCTTAGTTGCCGGTGGGTTGCACACTGCCAAGCGCTCCAGCTTGAGGGCTCTAGTAGAGGCAAAGTGAGGGCAACTGACAGTCTATTCTTACGATTGCTTGACCGCCCAGACTCAGCACAGCACGGAGAGCACAAGGCTCACAGGGCCTCTGGCTGTGGTCTGCAGCCCCACACACGCGGAGGCTGACTCGGTGAGCGCCCAGAAGATGCCTGACAGACGTCATTTCCCTAGTGCTCTCCTCCCCAGCAGAGACGTGTGCAGGTGGTTGGGGCCTGCCCCTGCGTGTCTGGGCTCCCGTCCACAGCCCCAGCTCAGGGAAGCAGCTCCTCAGCCAAGACCTGTAGGAGGCGCGGGGCGCCCCCGCCTGGAAGCCTAGTGCACAGCATGAGAGAAGCGAGCCTCCTTGGGAGAAGAGGAGGCAGCCCAGATGCGTGGGGCTGCAATCACTGCTTGGGCGGAGCCGAGTGCGCCTCCAGTACGGCAGAGCTCCAGCTCTGCTCAGAGACCCGATTTGGCAGAGTGCAGGCGTGAGGCTGCTCTGCCCTGGGCGAGCCTTGCCCAGACTTGCCTCGAGGCTAGGCTTCCAGTCCAGAAAGGAGCGGGCTGCGCGAGACTGGGAGATGCTACTGGCGCCTTCCTGGCCTCAGCTCCACTCCTGCCTTGCCTTTGCACCTAGTCCCCAGGCGTTCTTGTGGAGAACTTAGTTGCCGGTGGGTTGCACACTGCCAAGCGCTCCAGCTTGAGGGCTCTAGTAGAGGCAAAGTGAGGGCAACTGAAATTCTATTCTTACGGTTGCTTGACCGCCCAGACTCAGCACAGCACGGAGAGCACAAGGCTCACAGGGCCTCTGGCTGTGGTCTGCAGCCCCACACACGCTGAGGCTGACTCGGTGAGCGCCCAGAAGGTGCCTGACAGACGTCATTTCCCTAGTGCTCTCCTCCCCAGCAGAGACGTGTGCAGGTGGTTGGGGCCTGCCCCTGCGTGTCTGGGCTCCCGTCCACAGCCCCAGCTCAGGGAAGCAGCTCCTGAGCCAAGACCTGTGGGAGGCGCAGGGGGCCCTGCCTGGAAGCCTAGTTTACAGCATGCGGGAAGCGAGCCTCCTCGGGAGAAGAGAAGGCAGCCCTGCTGTGTGCGGCTGCATTCACTGCTTTGGCGGAGCCGAGTGCGCCTCCAGTACGGCAGAGCTCCAGCTCTGCTCAGAGGCCCGATCTGGCAGAGTTGCTGGCGTGAGGCTGCTCTGCCCTGGGCGAGCCTTGCCCAAACTTGCCTCGCGGCTAGGCTTCCAGTCCAGAAGGGAGCGGGCTGCGCGAGACTGGGAGATGCTACTGGCGCCTTCCTGGCCTCAGCTCCACTCCTGCCTTGCCTTTGCACCTAGTCCCCAGGCGTTCTTGTGGAGGGCTTAGTTGCCGGTGGGTTGCACACTGCCAAGCGCTCCAGCTTGAGGGCTCTAGTAGAGGCAAAGTGAGGGCAACTGAAAGTCTATTCTTACGATTGCTTGACCGCCAAGAATCAGCACAGCACGGAGAGCACAAGGCTCACAGGGCCTCTGGCTGTGGTCTGCAGCCCCACACACGGTGAGGCTGACTCGGTGAGCGCCCAGAAGGTGCCTGACAGACGTCATTTCCCTAGTGTTCTCCTCCCCAGCAGAGACGTGTGCAGGTGGTTGGGGCCTGCCCCTGCGTGTCTGGGCTCCCGTCCACCGCCCCAGCTCAGGGAAGCAGTTCCTCAGCCAAGACCTGTAGGAGGCGCGGGGCGCCCCCGCCTGGAAGCCTAGTGCACAGCATGAGGGAAGCGATCCTCCTTGGGAGAAGAGGAGGCAGCCCAGATGCGTGGGGCTGCAATCACTGCTTGGGCGGAGCCGAGTGCGCCTCCAGTACGGCAGAGCTCCAGCTCTTCTCACAGGCCCGATCTGGCAGAGGGCTGGCGTGAGGCTGCTCTGCCCTGGGCGAGCCTTGCCCAGACTTGCCTCGCGGCTAGGCTTCCAGTCCAGAAAGGAGCGGGCTGCGCGAGACTGGGAGATGCTACTGGCGCCTTCCTGGCCTCAGCTCCACTCCTGCCTTGCCTTTGCACCTAGTCCCCAGGCGTTCTTGTGGAGGGCTTAGTTGCCGGTGGGTTGCACACTGCCAAGCGCTCCAGCTTGAGGGCTCTAGTAGAGGCAAAGTGAGGGCAACTGACAGTCTATTCTTACGATTGCTTGACCGCCCAGACTCAGCACAGCACGGAGAGCACAAGGCTCACAGGGCCTCTGGCTGGGGTCTGCAGCCCCACACACGCGGAGGCTGACTCGGTGAGCGCCCAGAAGATGCCTGACAGACGTCATTTCCCTAGTGCTCTCCTCCCCAGCAGAGACGTGTGCAGGTGGTTGGGGCCTGCCCCTGCGTGTCTGGGCTCCCGTCCACAGCCCCAGCTCAGGGAAGCAGCTCCTCAGCCAAGACCTGTAGGAGGCGCGGGGCGCCCCCGCCTGGAAGCCTAGTGCACAGCATGAGAGAAGCGAGCCTCCTTGGGAAAAGAGGAGGCAGCCCAGATGCGTGGGGCTGCAATCACTGCTTGGGCGGAGCCGAGTGCGCCTCCAGTACGGCAGAGCTCCAGCTCTGCTCAGAGACCCGATTTGGCAGAGTGCAGGCGTGAGGCTGCTCTGCCCTGGGCGAGCCTTGCCCAGACTTGCCTCGCGGCTAGGCTTCCAGTCCAGAAAGGAGCGGGCTGCGCGAGACTGGGAGATGCTACTGGCGCCTTCCTGGCCTCAGCTCCACTCCTGCCTTGCCTTTGCACCTAGTCCCCAGGCGTTCTTGTGGAGAACTTAGTTGCCGGTGGGTTGCACACTGCCAAGCGCTCCAGCTTGAGGGCTCTAGTAGAGGCAAAGTGAGGGCAACTGAAAGTCTATTCTTACGATTGCTTGACCGCCCAGACTCAGCACAGCACGGAGAGCACAAGGCTCACAGGGCCTCTGGCTGTGGTCTGCAGCCGCACACACGCTGAGGCTGACTCGGTGAGCGCCCAGAAGTTGACTGACAGACGTCATTTCCCAAGTGCTCTCCTCCCCAGCAGAGACGTGTGCAGGTGGTTGGGGCCTGCCCCTGCGTGTCTGGGCTCCCGTCCACAGCCCCAGCTCAGGGAAGCAGCTCCTCAGCCAAGACCTGTAGGAGGCGCGGGGCGCCCCCGCCTGGAAGCCTAGTGCACAGCATGAGAGAAGCGAGCCTCCTTGGGAGAAGAGGAGGCAGCCCAGATGCGTGGGGCTGCAATCACTCCTTGGGCGGAGCCGAGTGCGCCTCCAGTACGGCAGAGCTCCAGCTCTGCTCAGAGACCCGATTTGGCAGAGTGCAGGCGTGAGGCTGCTCTGCCCTGGGCGAGCCTTGCCCAGACTTGCCTCGCGGCTAGGCTTCCAGTCCAGAAAGGAGCGGGCTGCGCGAGACTGGGAGATGCTACTGACGCCTTCCTGGCCTCAGCTCCACTCCTGCCTTTCCTTTGCACCTAGTCCCCAGGCGTTCTTGTGGAGAACTTAGTTGCCGGTGGGTTGCACACTGCCAAGCGCTCCAGCTTGAGGGCTCTAGTAGAGGCAAAGTGAGGGCAACTGAAATTCTATTCTTACGAATGCTTGACCGCCCAGACTCAGCACAGCACGGAGAGCACAAGGCTCACAGGGCCTCTGGCTGTGGTCTGCAGCCCCACACACGCTGAGGCTGACTCGGTGAGCGCCCAGAAGGTGCCTGACAGACGTCATTTCCCGAGTGCTCTCCTCCCCAGCAGAGACATGTGCAGGTGGTTGGGGCCTGCCCCTGCGTGTCTGGGCTCCCGTCCACAGCCCCAGCTCAGGGAAGCAGCTCCTCAGTCAAGACCTGTAGGAGGCGCGGGGCGCCCCCGCCTGGAAGCCTAGTGCACAGCATGAGGGAAGCGAGCCTCCTTGGGAGAAGAGGAGGCAGCCCAGATGCGTGGGTCTGCAATCACTGCTTGGGCGGAGCCGAGTGCGCCTCCAGTACGGCAGACTACAGCTCTGCTCAGAGGCCCGATCTGGCAGAGGGCTGGCGTGAGGCTGCTCTGCCCTGGGCGAGTCTTGCCCAGACTTGCCTCGCGGTTAGGCTTCCACTCCAGAAAGGAGCGGGCTGCGCGAGACTGGGAGATGCTATTGGCGCCTTCCTGGCCTCAGCTCCACTCCTGCCTTGCCTTTGCACCTAGTCCCCAGGCGTTCTTGTGGAGGGCTTAGTTGCCGGTGGGTTGCACACTGCGAAGCGCTCCAGCTTGAGGGCTCTAGTAGAGGCAAAGTGAGGGCAACTGAAAGTCTATTCTTACGGTTGCTTGACCGCCCAGACTCAGCACAGCACGGAGAGCACAAGGCTCACAGGGCCTCTGGCTGTGGTCTGCAACCCCACACACGCGGAGGCGGACTCGGTGAGCGCCCAGAAGGTGCCTGACAGACGTCATTTCCCTAGTGCTCTCCTCCCCAGCAGAGACGTGTGCAAGTGGTTGGGGCCTGCCTCTGCGTGTCTGGGCTCCCGTCCACAGCCCCAGCTCAGGGAAGCAGCTCCTGAGCCAAGACCTGTGGGAGGCGCAGGGGGCCCCGCCTGGCAGCCTAGTTTACAGCATGTGGGAAGCGAGCCTCCTCGGGAGAAGAGAAGGCAGCCCTGCTGTGTGCGGCTGCATTCACTGCTTTGGCAGAGCCGAGTGCGCCTCCAGTACGGCAGAGCTCCAGCTCTGCTCAGAGGCCCGATCTGGCAGAGTTGCTGGTGTGAAGCTGCTCTGCCCTGGGCGAGCCTTGCCCAAACTTGCCTCGCGGCTAGGCTTCCAGTCCAGAAAGGAGAGGGCTGTCCGAGACTGGGAGATGCTACTGGCGCCTTCCTGGCCTCAGCTCCACTCCTGCCTTGCCTTTGCACCTAGTCCCCAGGCGTTCTTGTGGAGGGCTTAGTTGCCGGTGGGTTGCACACTGCCAAGCGCTCCAGCAGATAGGGCTCTATTAGAGGCAATGGGAGGGCAACTGCAGGGCTCCTCCTGCGGTTGCTTGATCGCCCAGACTCAGCACAGCACGGAGAGCACAAGGCTCACAGGGCCTCTGGCTGTGGTCTGCAGCCCCACACACGCTGAGGCTGACTCGGTGAGCGCCCAGAAGGTGCCTGACAGACGTCATTTCCCTAGTGCTCTCCTCCCCAGCAGAGACGTGTGCAGGTGGTTGGGGCCTGCCCCTGCGTGTCTGGGCTCCCGTCCACAGCCCCAGCTCAGGGAAGCAGCTCCTCAGCCAAGACCTGTAGGAGGCGCGGGGCGCCCCCGCCTGGAAGCCTAGTGCACAGCATGAGGGAAGCGAGCCTCCTTGAGAGAGGAGGAGGCAGCCCAGATGCGTGGGGCTGCAATCACTGCTTGGGCGGAGCCGAGTGCGCCTCCAGTACGGCAGAGCTCCAGCTCTGCTCAGAGGCCCGATCTGGCAGAGGGCTGGCGTGAGGCTGCTCTGCCCTGGGCGAGCCTTGCCCAGACTTGCCTCGCGGCTAGGCTTCCAGTCCAGAAAGGAGCGGGCTGAGCGAGACTGGGAGATGCTACTGGCGCCTTCCTGGCCTCAGCTCCACTCCTGCCTTGCCTTTGAACCTAGTCCCCAGGCGTTCTTGTGGAGGGCTTAGTTGCCGGTGGGTTGCACACTGCCAAGCGCTCCAGCTTGAGGGCTCTAGTAGAGGCAAAGTGAGGGCAACTGACAGTCTATTCTTACGATTGCTTGACCGCCCAGACTCAGCACAGCACGGAGAGCACAAGGCTCACAGGGCCTCTGGCTGTGGTCTGCAGCCCCACACACGCGGAGGCTGACTCGGTGAGCGCCCAGAAGATGCCTGACAGACGTCATTTCCCTAGTGCTCTCCTCCCCAGCAGAGACGTGTGCAGGTGGTTGGGGCCTGCCCCTGCGTGTCTGGGCTCCCGTCCACAGCCCCAGCTCAGGGAAGCAGCTCCTCAGCCAAGACCTGTAGGAGGCGCGGGGCGCCCCCGCCTGGAAGCCTAGTGCACAGCATGAGAGAAGCGAGCCTCCTTGGGAGAAGAGGAGGCAGCCCAGATGCGTGGGGCTGCAATCACTGCTTGGGCGGAGCCGAGTGCGCCTCCAGTACGGCAGAGCTCCAGCTCTGCTCAGAGACCCGATTTGGCAGAGTGCAGGCGTGAGGCTGCTCTGCCCTGGGCGAGCCTTGCCCAGACTTGCCTCGCGGCTAGGCTTCCAGTCCAGAAAGGAGCGGGCTGCGCGAGACTGGGAGATGCTACTGGCGCCTTCCTGGCCTCAGCTCCACTCCTGCCTTGCCTTTGCACCTAGTCCCTAGGCGTTCTTGTGGAGAACTTAGTTGCCGGTGTGTTGCACACTGCCAAGCGCTCCAGCTTGAGGGCTCTAGTAGAGGCAAAGTGAGGGCAACTGAAATTCTATTCTTACGGTTGCTTGACCGCCCAGACTCAGCACAGCACGGAGAGCACAAGGCTCACAGGGCCTCTGGCTGTGGTCTGCAGCCCCACACACGCTGAGGCTGACTCGGTGAGCGCCCAGAAGGTGCCTGACAGACGTCATTTCCCTAGTGCTCTCCTCCCCAGCAGAGACGTGTGCAGGTGGTTGGGGCCTGCCCCTGCGTGTCTGGGCTCCCGTCCACAGCCCCAGCTCAGGGAAGCAGCTCCTGAGCCAAGACCTGTGGGAGGCGCAGGGGGCCCTGCCTGGAAGCCTAGTTTACAGCATGCGGGAAGCGAGCCTCCTCGGGAGAAGAGAAGGCAGCCCTGCTGTGTGCGGCTGCATTCACTGCTTTGGCGGAGCCGAGTGCGCCTCCAGTACGGCAGAGCTCCAGCTCTGCTCAGAGGCCCGATCTGGCAGAGTTGCTGGCGTGAGGCTGCTCTGCCCTGGGCGAGCCTTGCCCAAACTTGCCTCGCGGCTAGGCTTCCAGTCCAGAAGGGAGCGGGCTGCGCGAGACTGGGAGATGCTACTGGCGCCTTCCTGGCCTCAGCTCCACTCCTGCCTTGCCTTTGCACCTAGTCCCCAGGCGTTCTTGTGGAGGGCTTAGTTGCCGGTGGGTTGCACACTGCCAAGCGCTCCAGCTTGAGGGCTCTAGTAGAGGCAAAGTGAGGGCAACTGAAAGTCTATTCTTACGATTGCTTGACCGCCCAGACTCAGCACAGCACGGAGAGCACAAGGCTCACAGGGCCTCTGGCTGTGGTCTGCAGCCGCACACACGCTGAGGCTGACTCGGTGAGCGCCCAGAAGTTGACTGACAGACGTCATTTCCCAAGTGCTCTCCTCCCCAGCAGAGACGTGTGCAGGTGGTTGGGGCCTGCCCCTGCGTGTCTGTGCTCCCGTCCACAGCCCCAGCTCAGGGAAGCAGCTCCTCAGCCAAGACCTGTAGGAGGCGCGGGGCGCCCCCGCCTGGAAGCCTAGTGCACAGCATGAGAGAAGCGAGCCTCCTTGGGAGAAGAGGAGGCAGCCCAGATGCGTGGGGCTGCAATCACTGCTTGGGCGGAGCCGAGTGCGCCTCCAGTACGGCAGAGCTCCAGCTCTGCTCAGAGACCCGATTTGGCAGAGTGCAGGCGTGAGGCTGCTCTGCCCTGGGCGAGCCTTGCCCAGACTTGCCTCGCGGCTAGGCTTCCAGTCCAGAAAGGAGCGGGCTGCGCGAGACTGGGAGATGCTACTGGCGCCTTCCTGGCCTCAGCTCCACTCCTGCTTTTCCTTTGCACCTAGTCCCCAGGCGTTCTTGTGGAGAACTTAGTTGCCGGTGGGTTGCACACTGCCAAGCGCTCCAGCTTGAGGGCTCTAGTAGAGGCAAAGTGAGGGCAACTGAAATTCTATTCTTACGGTTGCTTGACCGCCCAGACTCAGCACAGCACGGAGAGCACAAGGCTCACAGGGCCTCTGGCTGTGGTCTGCAGCCCCACACACGCTGAGGCTGACTCGGTGAGCGCCCAGAAGGTGCCTGACAGACGTCATTTCCCGAGTGCTCTCCTCCCCAGCAGAGACATGTGCAGGTGGTTGGGGCCTGCCCCTGCGTGTCTGGGCTCCCGTCCACAGCCCCAGCTCAGGGAAGCAGCTCCTCAGTCAAGACCTGTAGGAGGCGCGGGGCGCCCCCGCCTGGAAGCCTAGTGCACAGCATGAGGGAAGCGAGCCTCCTTGGGAGAAGAGGAGGCAGCCCAGATGCGTGGGTCTGCAATCACTGCTTGGGCGGAGCCGAGTGCTCCTCCAGTACGGCAGACTACAGCTCTGCTCAGAGGCCCGATCTGGCAGAGGGCTGGCGTGAGGCTGC
Organism: Capricornis sumatraensis; assembly: GCF_032405125.1. Classification (NCBI taxonomy): domain Eukaryota; kingdom Metazoa; phylum Chordata; class Mammalia; order Artiodactyla; family Bovidae; genus Capricornis; species Capricornis sumatraensis. The sequence goes on from NW_027184644.1 coordinate 161,165, forward strand.
TCTGCCCTGGGCGAGTCTTGCCCAGACTTGCCTCGCGGTTAGGCTTCCACTCCAGAAAGGAGCGGGCTGCGCGAGACTGGGAGATGCTATTGGCGCCTTCCTGGCCTCAGCTCCACTCCTGCCTTGCCTTTGCACCTAGTCCCCAGGCGTTCTTGTGGAAGGCTTAGTTGCCGGTGGGTTGCACACTGCGAAGCGCTCCAGCTTGAGGGCTCTAGTAGAGGCAAAGTGAGGGCAACTGAATGTCTATTCTTACGGTTGCTTGACCGCCCAGACTCAGCACAGCACGGAGAGCACAAGGCTCACAGGGCCTCTGGCTGTGGTCTGCAACCCCACACACGCGGAGGCGGACTCGGTGAGCGCCCAGAAGGTGCCTGACAGACGTCATTTCCCTAGTGCTCTCCTCCCCAGCAGAGACGTGTGCAAGTGGTTGGGGCCTGCCTCTGCGTGTCTGGGCTCCCGTCCACAGCCCCAGCTCAGGGAAGCAGCTCCTGAGCCAAGACCTGTGGGAGGCGCAGGGGGCCCCGCCTGGCAGCCTAGTTTACAGCATGTGGGACGCGAGCCTCCTCGTGAGAAGAGAAGGCAGCCCTGCTGTGTGCGGCTGCATTCACTGCTTTGGCAGAGCCGAGTGCGCCTCCAGTACGGGAGAGCTCCAGCTCTGCTCAGAGGCCCGATCTGGCAGAGTTGCTGGCGTGAAGGTGCTCTGCCCTGGGCGAGCCTTGCCCAAACTTGCCTCGCGGCTAGGCTTCCAGTCCAGAAAGGAGAGGGCTGTCCGAGACTGGGAGATGCTACTGGCGCCTTCCTGGCCTCAGCTCCACTCCTGCCTTGCCTTTGCACCTAGTCCCCAGGCGTTCTTGTGGAGGGCTTAGTTGCCGGTGGGTTGCACACTGCCAAGCGCTCCAGCTTGAGGGCTCTAGTAGAGGCAAAGTGAGGGCAACTGAAAGTCTATTCTTACGATTGCTTGACCGCCCAGACTCAGCACAGCACGGAGAGCACAAGGCTCACAGGGCCCCTGGCTGGGGTCTGCAGCCCCACACACGCGGAGGCTGACTCGGTGAGCGCCCAGAAGGTGCCTGACAGACGTCATTTCCCTAGTGCTCTCCTCCCCAGCAGAGACGTGTGCAGGTGGTTGGGGCCTGCCCCTGCGTGTCTGGGCTCCCGTCCACAGCCCCAGCTCAGGGAAGCAGCTCCTGAGCCAAGAGCTGTGGAGGTCGCAGGGGGCCCCGCCTGGAAGCCTAGTTTACAGCATGCGGGAAGCGAGCCTCCTCGGGATAAGAGAAGGCAGCCCTGCTGTGTGCGGCTGCATTCACTGCTTTGGCGGAGCCGAGTGCGCCTCCAGTACGGCAGAGCTCCAGCTCTGCTCAGAGGCCCGATCTGGCAGAGTTGCTGGCGTGAGGCTGATCTGCCCTGGGCGAGCCTTGCCCAGACCTGCCTCGCGGCTAGGCTTCCAGTCCAGAAAGGAGCGGGCTGCGCGAGACTGGGAGATGCTACTGGCGCCTTCCTGGCCTCAGCACCACTCCTGCCTTACCTTTGCACCTAGTCCTCAGGCGTTCTTGTGGAGGGCTTAGTTGCCGGTGGGTTGCACACTGCCAAGCGCTCCAGCAGAGAGGGCTCTATTAGAGGCAATGGGAGGGCAACTGCAGGGCTCCTCCAGCGGTTGCTTGACCGCCCAGACTCAGCACAGCACGGAGAGCACAAGGCTCACAGGGCCTCTGGCTGTGGTCTGCAGCCCCACACACGCTGAGGCTGACTCAGTGAGCGCCCAGAAGGTGCCTGACAGACGTCATTTCCCTAGTGCTCTCCTCCCCAGCAGAGACGTGTGCAGGTGGTTGGGGCCTGCCCCTGCGTGTCTGGGCTCCCGTCCACAGCCCCAGCTCAGGGAAGCAGCTCCTCAGCCAAGACCTGTAGGAGGCGCGGGGCGCCCCCGCCTGGAAGCCTAGTGCACAGCATGAGGGAAGCGAGCCTCCTTGAGAGAAGAGAAGGCAGCCCAGATGCGTGGGGCTGCAATCACTCCTTGGGCGGAGCCGAGTGCGCCTCCAGTACGGCAGAGCTCCAGCTCTGCTCAGAGGCCCGATCTGGCAGAGGGCTGGCGTGAGGCTGCTCTGCCCTGGGCGAGCCTTGCCCAGACTTGCCTCGCGGCTAGGCTTCCAGTCCAGAAAGGAGCGGGCTGCGCGAGACTGGGAGATGCTACTGGCGCCTTCCTGGCCTCAGCTCCACTCCTCCCTTGCCTTTGCACCTAGTCCCCAGGCGTTCTTGTGGAGGGCTTAGTTGCCGGTGGGTTGCACACTGCCAAGCGCTCCAGCTTGAGGGCTCTAGTAGAGGCAAAGTGAGGGCAACTGGAAGTCTATTCTTACGGTTGCTTGACCGCCCAGACTCAGCACAGCACGGAGAGCACAAGGCTCACAGGGCCCCTGGCTGGGGTCTGCAGCCCCACACACGCTGAGGCTGACTCGGTGAGCGCCCAGAGGGTGCCTGACAGACGTCATTTCCCTAGTGCTCTCCTCCCCACCAGAGACGTGTGCAGGTGGTTGGGGCCTGCCCCTGCGTGTCTGGGCTCCCGTCCACAGCCCCAGCTCAGGGAAGCAGCTCCTGAGCCAAGACCTGTGGGAGGCGCAGGGGGCCCTGCCTGGAAGCCTAGTTTACAGCATGCGGGAAGCGAGCCTCCTCGGGAGAAGAGAAGGCAGCCCTGCTGTGTGCGGCTGCATTCACTGCTTTGGCGGAGCCGAGTGCGCCTCCAGTACGGCAGAGCTCCAGCTCTGCTCAGAGGCCCGATCTGGCAGAGTTGATGGCGTGAGGCTGCTCTGCCCTGGGCGAGCCTTGCCCAAACTTGCCTCGCGGCTAGGCTTCCCGTCCAGAAGGGAGCGGGCTGCGCGAGACTGGGAGATGCTACTGGCGCCTTCCTGGCCTCAGCTCCACTCCTGCCTTGCCTTTGCACCTAGTCCCCAGGCGTTCTTGTGGAGGGCTTAGTTGCCGGTGGGTTGCACACTGCCAAGCGCTCCAGCTTGAGGGCTCTAGTAGAGGCAAAGTGAGGGCAACTGAAAGTCTATTCTTACGATTGCTTGACCGCCAAGACTCAGCACAGCACGGAGAGCACAAGGCTCACAGGGCCTCTGGCTGTGGTCTGCAGCCCCACACACGGTGAGGCTGACTCGGTGAGCGCCCAGAAGGTGCCTGACAGACGTCATTTCCCTAGTGTTCTCCTCCCCAGCAGAGACGTGTGCAGGTGGTTGGGGCCTGCCCCTGCGTGTCTGGGCTCCCGTCCACCGCCCCAGCTCAGGGAAGCAGTTCCTCAGCCAAGACCTGTAGGAGGCGCGGGGCGCCCCCGCCTGGAAGCCTAGTGCACAGCATGAGGGAAGCGATCCTCCTTGGGAGAAGAGGAGGCAGCCCAGATGCGTGGGGCTGCAATCACTGCTTGGGCGGAGCCGAGTGCGCCTCCAGTACGGCAGAGCTCCAGCTCTTCTCACAGGCCCGATCTGGCAGAGGGCTGGCGTGAGGCTGCTCTGCCCTGGGCGAGCCTTGCCCAGACTTGCCTCGCGGCTAGGCTTCCAGTCCAGAAAGGAGCGGGCTGCGCGAGACTGGGAGATGCTACTGGCGCCTTCCTGGCCTCAGCTCCACTCCTCCCTTGCCTTTGCACCTAGTCCCCAGGCGTTCTTGTGGAGGGCTTAGTTGCCGGTGGGTTGCACACTGCCAAGCGCTCCAGCTTGAGGGCTCTAGTAGAGGCAAAGTGAGGGCAACTGGAAGTCTATTCTTATGGTTGCTTGACCGCCCAGACTCAGCACAGCACGGAGAGCACAAGGCTCACAGGGCCCCTGGCTGGGGTCTGCAGCCCCACACACGCGGAGGCTGACTCGGTGAGCGCCCAGAAGGTGCCTGACAGACGTCATTTCCCTAGTGCTCTCCTCCCCAGCAGAGACGTGTGCAGGTGGTTGGGGCCTGCCCCTGCGTGTCTGGGCTCCCGTCCACAGCCCCAGCTCAGGGAAGCAGCTCCTGAGCCAAGAGCTGTGGAGGTCGCAGGGGGCCCCGCCTGGAAGCCTAGTTTATAGCATGCGGGAAGCGAGCCTCCTCGGGATAAGAGAAGGCAGCCCTGCTGTGTGCGGCTGCATTCACTGCTTTGGCGGAGCCGAGTGCGCCTCCAGTACGGCAGAGCTCCAGCTCTGCTCAGAGGCCCGATCTGGCAGAGTTGCTGGCGTGAGGCTGATCAGCTTTGGGCGAGCCTTGCCCAGACCTGCCTCGCGGCTAGGCTTCCAGTCCAGAAAGGAGCGGGCTGCGCGAGACTGGGAGATGCTACTGGCGCCTTCCTGGCCTCAGCACCACTCCTGCCTTACCTTTGCACCTAGTCCTCAGGCGTTCTTGTGGAGGGCTTAGTTGCCGGTGGGTTGCACACTGCCAAGCGCTCCAGCAGAGAGGGCTCTATTAGAGGCAATGGGAGGGCAACTGCAGGGCTCCTCCAGCGGTTGCTTGACCGCCCAGACTCAGCACAGCACGGAGAGCACAAGGCTCACAGGGCCTCTGGCTGTGGTCTGCAGCCCCACACACGCTGAGGCTGACTCGGTGAGCGCCCAGAAGGTGCCTGACAGACGTCATTTCCCTAGTGCTCTCCTCCCCAGCAGAGACGTGTGCAGGTGGTTGGGGCCTGCCCCTGCGTGTCTGGGATCCCGTCCACAGCCCCAGCTCAGGGAAGCAGCTCCTCAGCCAAGACCTGTAGGAGGCGCGGGGCGCCCCCGCCTGGAAGCCTAGTGCACAGCATGAGGGAAGCGAGCCTCCTTGAGAGAAGAGAAGGCAGCCCAGATGCGTGGGGCTGCAATCACTCCTTGGGCGGAGCCGAGTGCGCCTCCAGTACGGCAGAGCTCCAGCTCTGCTCAGAGGCCCGATCTGGCAGAGGGCTGGCGTGAGGCTGCTCTGCCCTGGGCGAGCCTTGCCCAGACTTGCCTCGCGGCTAGGCTTCCAGTCCAGAAAGGAGCGGGCTGCGCGAGACTGGGAGATGCTACTGGCGCCTTCCTGGCCTCAGCTCCACTCCTGCCTTGCCTTTGCACCTAGTCCCCAGGCGTTCTTGTGGAGGGCTTAGTTGCCGGTGGGTTGCACACTGCCAAGCGCTCCAGCTTGAGGGCTCTAGTAGAGGCAAAGTGAGGGCAACTGGAAGTCTATTCTTACGGTTGCTTGACCGCCCAGACTCAGCACAGCACGGAGAGCACAAGGCTCACAGGGCCCCTGGCTGGGGTCTGCAGCCCCACACACGCTGAGGCTGACTCGGTGAGCGCCCAGAGGGTGCCTGACAGACGTCATTTCCCTAGTGCTCTCCTCCCCAGCAGAGACGTGTGCAGGTGGTTGGGGCCTGCCCCTGCGTGTCTGGGCTCCCGTCCACAGCCCCAGCTCAGGGAAGCAGCTCCTGAGCCAAGACCTGTGGGAGGCGCAGGGGCCCTGCCTGGAAGCCTAGTTTACAGCATGCGGGAAGCGAGCCTCCTCGGGAGAAGAGAAGGCAGCCCTGCTGTGTGCGGCTGCATTCACTGCTTTGGCGGAGCCGAGTGCGCCTCCAGTACGGCAGAGCTCCAGCTCTGCTCAGAGGCCCGATCTGGCAGAGTTGATGGCGTGAGGCTGCTCTGCCCTGGGCGAGCCTTGCCCAAACTTGCCTCGCGGCTAGGCTTCCCGTCCAGAAGGGAGCGGGCTGCGCGAGACTGGGAGATGCTACTGGCGCCTTCCTGGCCTCAGCTCCACTCCTGCCTTGCCTTTGCACCTAGTCCCCAGGCGTTCTTGTGGAGGGCTTAGTTGCCGGTGGGTTGCACACTGCCAAGCGCTCCAGCTTGAGGGCTCTAGTAGAGGCAAAGTGAGGGCAACTGAAAGTCTATTCTTACGATTGCTTGACCGCCAAGACTCAGCACAGCACGGAGAGCACAAGGCTCACAGGGCCTCTGGCTGTGGTCTGCAGCCCCACACACGGTGAGGCTGACTCGGTGAGCGCCCAGAAGGTGCCTGACAGACGTCATTTCCCTAGTGTTCTCCTCCCCAGCAGAGACGTGTGCAGGTGGTTGGGGCCTGTCCCTGCGTGTCTGGGCTCCCGTTCACCGCCCCAGCTCAGGGAAGCAGCTCCTCAGCCAAGACCTGTAGGAGGCGCGGGGCGCCCCCGCCTGGAAGCCTAGTGCACAGCATGAGGGAAGCGAGCCTCCTTGGGAGAAGAGGAGGCAGCCCAGATGCGTGGGGCTACAATCACTACTTGGGCGGAGCCGAGTGCGCCTCCAGTACGGCAGAGCTCCAGCTCTTCTCACAGGCCCGATCTGGCAGAGGGCTGGCGTGAGGCTGCTCTGCCCTGGGCGAGTCTTGCCCAGACTTGCCTCGCGGCTAGGCTTCTAGTCCAGAAAGGAGCGGGCTGCGCGAGACTGGGAGATGCTACTGGCGCCTTCCTGGCCTCAGCTCCACTCCTCCCTTGCCTTTGCACCTAGTCCCCAGGCGTTCTTGTGGAGGGCTTAGTTGCCGGTGGGTTGCACACTGCCAAGCGCTCCAGCTTGAGGGCTCTAGTAGAGGCAAAGTGAGGGCAACTGGAAGTCTATTCTTACGGTTGCTTGACCGCCCAGACTCAGCACAGCACGGAGAGCACAAGGCTCACAGGGCCCCTGGCTGGGGTCTGCAGCCCCACACACGCGGAGGCTGACTCGGTGAGCGCCCAGAAGGTGCCTGACAGACGTCATTTCCCTAGTGCTCTCCTCCCCAGCAGAGACGTGTGCAGGTGGTTGGGGCCTGCCCCTGCGTGTCTGGGCTCCCGTCCACAGCCCCAGCTCAGGGAAGCAGCTCCTGAGCCAAGAGCTGTGGAGGTCGCAGGGGGCCCCGCCTGGAAGCCTAGTTTACAGCATGCGGGAAGCGAGCCTCCTCGGGATAAGAGAAGGCAGCCCTGCTGTGTGCGGCTGCATTCACTGCTTTGGCGGAGCCGAGTGCGCCTCCAGTACGGCAGAGCTCCAGCTCTGCTCAGAGGCCCGATCTGGCAGAGTTGCTGGCGTGAGGCTGATCTGCCCTGGGCGAGCCTTGCCCAGACCTGCCTCGCGGCTAGGCTTCCAGTCCAGAAAGGAGCGGGCTGCGCGAGACTGGGAGATGCTACTGGCGCCTTCCTGGCCTCAGCACCACTCCTGCCTTACCTTTGCACCTAGTCCTCAGGCGTTCTTGTGGAGGGCTTAGTTGCCGGTGGGTTGCACACTGCCAAGCGCTCCAGCAGAGAGGGCTCTATTTGAGGCAATGGGAGGGCAACTGCAGGGCTCCGCCAGCGGTTGCTTGACCGCCCAGACTCAGCACAGCACGGAGAGCACAAGGCTCACAGGGCCTCTGGCTGTGGTCTGCAGCCCCACACACGCTGAGGCTGACTCGGTGAGCGCCCAGAAGGTGCCTGACAGACGTCATTTCCCTAGTGCTCTCCTCCCCAGCAGAGACGTGTGCAGGTGGTTGGGGCCTGCCCCTGCGTGTCTGGGCTCCCGTCCACAGCCCCAGCTCAGGGAAGCAGCTCCTCAGCCAAGACCTGTAGGAGGCGCGGGGCGCCCCCGCCTGGAAGCCTAGTGCACAGCATGAGGGAAGCGAGCTTCCTTGAGAGAAGAGAAGGCAGCCCAGATGCGTGGGGCTGCAATCACTCCTTGGGCGGAGCCGGGTGCGCCTCCAGTACGGCAGAGCTCCAGCTCTGCTCAGAGGCCCGATCTGGCAGAGGGCTGGCGTGAGGCTGCTCTGCCCTGGGCGAGCCTTGCCCAGACTTGCCTCGCGGCTAGGCTTCCAGTCCAGAAAGGAGCGGGCTGCGCGAGACTGGGAGATGCTACTGGCGCCTTCCTGGCCTCAGTTCCACTCCTGCCTTGCCTTTGCACCTAGTCCCCAGGCGTTCTTGTGGAGGGCTTAGTTGCCGGTGGGTTGCACACTGCCAAGCGCTCCAGCTTGAGGGCTCTAGTAGAGGCAAACTGAGGGCAACTGGAAGTCTATTCTTACGGTTGCTTGACCGCCCAGACTCAGCACAGCACGGAGATCACAAGGCTCACAGGGCCCCTGGCTGGGGTCTGCAGCCCCACACACGCTGAGGCTGACTCGGTGAGCGCGCAGAGGGTGCCTGACAGACGTCATTTCCCTAGTGCTTTCCTCCCCAGCAGAGACGTGTGCAGGTGGTTGGGGCCTGCCCCTGCGTGTCTGGGCTCCCGTCCACAGCCCCAGCTCAGGGAAGCAGCTCCTGAGCCAAGACCTGTGGGAGGCGCAGGTGGCCCTGCCTGGAATCCTAGTTTACAGCATGCGGGAAGCGAGCCTCCTCGGGAGAAGAGAAGGCAGCCCTGCTGTGTGCGGCTGCATTCACTGCTTTGGCGGAGCCGAGTGCGCCTCCAGTACGGCAGAGCTCCAGCTCTGCTCAGAGGCCCGATCTGGCAGAGTTGCTGGCGTGAGGCTGCTCTGCCCTGGGCGAGCCTTGCCCAGACTTGCCTCGCGGCTAGGCTTCCAGTCCAGAAAGGAGCGGGCTGCGCGAGACTGGGAGATGCTACTGGCGCCTTCCTGGCCTCAGCACCACTCCTGCCTTACCTTTGCACCTAGTCCTCAGGCGTTCTTGTGGAGGGCTTAGTTGCCGGTGGGTTGCACACTGCCAAGCGCTCCAGCAGAGAGGGCTCTATTAGAGGCAATGGGAGGGCAACTGCAGGGCTCCTCCAGCGGTTGCTTGACCGCCCAGGCTCAGCACAGCACGGAGAGCACAAGGCTCACAGGGCCTCTGGCTGTGGTCTGCAGCCCCACACACGCTGAGGCTGACTCGGTGAGCGCCCAGAAGGTGCCTGACAGACGTCATTTCCCTAGTGCTCTCCTCCCCAGCAGAGACGTGTGCAGGTGGTTGGGGCCTGCCCCTGCGTATCTGGGCTCCCGTCCACAGCCCCAGCTCAGGGAAGCAGCTCCTCAGTCAAGACCTGTAGGAGGCGCGGGGCGCCCCCGCCTGGAAGCCTAGTGCACAGCATGAGGGAAGCGAGCCTCCTTGGGAGAAGAGGAGGCAGCCCAGATGCGTGGGGCTGCAATCACTGCTTGGGCGGAGCCGAGTGCGCCTCCAGTACGGCAGAGCTCCAGCTCTGCTCAGAGGCCCGATCTGGCAGAGTGCTGGCGTGAGGCTGCTCTGCCCTGGGCGAGCCTTGCCCAGACTTGCCTCGCGGCTAGGCTTCCAGTCCAGAAAGGAGCGGGCTGCGCGAGACTGGGAGATGCTACTGGCGCCTTCCTGGCCTCAGCTCCACTCCTGCCTTGCCTTTGCACCTAGTCCCCAGGCGTTCTTGTGGAGGGCTTAGTTGCCGGTGGGTTGCACACTGCCAAGCGCTCCAGCTTGAGGGCTCTAGTAGAGGCAAAGAGAGGGCAACTGGAAGTCTATTCTTACGGTTGCTTGACCGCCCAGACTCAGCACAGCACGGAGATCACAAGGCTCACAGGGCCTCTGGCTGTGGTCTGCAGCCCCACACACGCGGAGGCTGACTCGGTGAGCGCCCAGAAGGTGCCTGACAGACGTCATTTCCCTAGTGCTCTCCTCCCCAGCAGAGACGTGTGCAGGTGGTTGGGGCCTGCCCCTGCGTGTCTGGGCTCCCGTCCACAGCCCCAGCTGAGGGAAGCAGCTCCTGAGCCAAGACCTCTGGGAGGCGCAGGGGGCCCCGCCTGGAAGCCTTGTGCACAGCATGAGGGAAGCGAGCCTCCTTGGGAGAAGAGGAGGCAGCACAGATGCGTGGGGCTGCAATCACTGCTTGGGCGGAGCCGAGTGCGCCTCCAGTACGGCAGAGCTCCAGCTCTGCTCAGAGGCCCGACCTGGCAGAGTTGCTGGCGTGAGGCTGCTCTTCCATGGGCGAGGCTTGCCCAAACTTGCCTCGCAGCTAGGCTTCCAGTGCAGAAAGGAGGGGGCTGCGCGAGACTGGGAGATGCTACTGGCGCCTTCCTGGCCTCAGCTCCACTCCTGCCTTGCCTTTGCACCTAGTCCCCAGGCGTTCTTGTGGAGGGCTTAGTTGCCGGTGGGTTGCACACTGCCAGGCGCTCCAGCTTGAGGGCTCTAGTAGAGGCAAAGTGAGGGCAACTGGAAGTCTATTCTTACGGTTGCTTGACCGCCCAGACTCAGCACAGCACGGAGAGAACAAGGCTCACAGGGCCCCTGGCTGGGGTCTGCAGCCCCACACACGCGGAGGCTGACTCGGTGAGCGCCCAGAAGGTGCCTGACAGACGTCATTTCCCTAGTGCTCTCCTCCCCAGCAGAGACGTGTGCAGGTGGTTGGGGCCTGCCCCTGCGTGTCTGGGCTCCCGTCCACAGCCCCAGCTCAGGGAAGCAGCTCCTGGGCCAAGACCTGTGGGAGGCGCAGGGGGCCCTGCCTGGAAGCCTAGTTTACAGCATGCGGGAAGCGAGCCTCCTCGGGAGAAGAGAAGGCAGCCCTGCTGTGTGCGGCTGCATTCACTGCTTTGGCGGAGCCGAGTGCGCCTCCAGTACGGCAGAGCTCCAGCTCTGCTCAGAGGCCCGATCTGGCAGAGTTGCTGGCGTGAGGCTGCTCTGCCCTGGGCGAGCCTTGCCCAAACTTGCCTCGCGGCTAGGCTTCCAGTCCAGAAAGGAGCGGGCTGCGCGAGACTGGGAGATGCTACTGGCGCCTTCCTGGCCTCAGCTCCACTCCTGCCTTGCCTTTGCACCTAGTCCCCAGGCGTTCTTGTGGAGGGCTTAGTTGCCGGTGGGTTGCACACTGCCAAGCGCTCCAGCTTGAGGGCTCTAGTAGAGGCAAAGTGAGGGCAACTGGAAGTCTATTCTTACGGTTGCTTGACCGCCCAGACTCAGCACAGCACGGAGAGCACAAGGCTCACAGGGCCTCTGGCTGTGGTCTGCAGCCCCACACACGCTGAGGCTGACTCGGTGAGCGCCCAGAAGGTGCCTGACAGACGTCATTTCCCTAGTGCTCTCCTCCCCAGCAGAGACGTGTGCAGGTGGTTGGGGCCTGCCCCTGCGTATCTGGGCTCCCGTCCACAGCCCCAGCTCAGGGAAGCAGCTCCTCAGTCAAGACCTGTAGGAGGCGCGGGGCGCCCCCGCCTGGAAGCCTAGTGCACAGCATGAGGGAAGCGAGCCTCCTTGGGAGAAGAGGAGGCAGCCCAGATGCGTGGGGCTGCAATCACTGCTTGGGCGGAGCCGAGTGCTCCTCCAGTACGGCAGAGCTCCAGCTCTGCTCAGAGGCCCTTTCTGGCAGAGTGCTGGCGTGAGGCTGCTCTGCCCTGGGCGAGCCTTGCCCAGACTTGCCTCGCGGCTAGGCTTCCAGTCCAGAAAGGAGCGGGCTGCGCGAGAGTGGGAGATGCTACTGGCGCCTTCCTGGCCTCAGCTCCACTCCTGCCTTGCCTTTGCACCTAGTCCCCAGGCGTTCTTGTGGAGGGCTTAGTTGCCGGTGGGTTGCACACTGCCAAGCGCTCCAGCTTGAGGGCTCTAGTAGAGGCAAAGTGAGGGCAACTGGAAGTCTATTCTTACGGTTGCTTGACCGCCCAGACTCAGCACAGCACGGAGAGCACAAGGCTCACAGGGCCTCTGGCTGTGGTCTGCAGCCCCAAACACGCGGAGGCTGACTCGGTGAGCGCCCAGAAGGTGCCTGACAGACGTCATTTCCCTAGTGCTCTCCTCCCCAGCAGAGACGTGTGCAGGTGGTTGGGGCATGCCCCTGCGTGTCTGGGCTCCCGTCCACAGCCCCAGCTCAGGGAAGCAGCTCCTCAGTCAAGACCTGTAGGAGGCGCGGGGCGCCCCCGCCTGGAAGCCTAGTGCACAGCATGAGGGAAGCGAGCCTCCTTGGGAGAAGAGGAGGCAGCCCAGATGCGTGGGGCTGCAATCACTGCTTGGGCGGAGCCGAGTGCGCCTCCAGTACGGCAGAGCTCCAGCTCTGCTCAGAGGCCCGATCTGGCAGAGTGCTGGCGTGAGGCTGCTCTGCCCTGGGCGAGCCTTGCCCAGACTTGCCTCGCGGCTAGGCTTCCAGTCCAGAAAGGAGCGGGCTGCGCGAGACTGGGAGATGCTACTGGCGCCTTCCTGGCCTCAGCTCCACTCCTGCCTTGCCTTTGCACCTAGTCCCCAGGCGTTCTTGTGGAGGGCTTAGTTGCCGGTGGGTTGCACACTGCCAAGCGCTCCAGCTTGAGGGCTCTAGTAGAGGCAAAGTGAGGGCAACTGGAAGTCTATTCTTACGGTTGCTTGACCGCCCAGACTCAGCACAGCACGGAGATCACAAGGCTCACAGGGCCTCTGGCTGTGGTCTGCAGCCCCACACACGCGGAGGCTGACTCGGTGAGCGCCCAGAAGGTGCCTGACAGACGTCATTTCCCTAGTGCTCTCCTCCCCAGCAGAGACGTGTGCAGGTGGTTGGGGCATGCCCCTGCGTGTCTGGGCTCCCGTCCACAGCCCCAGCTGAGGGAAGCAGCTCCTGAGCCAAGACCTCTGGGAGGCGCAGGGGGCCCCGCCTGGAAGCCTTGTGCACAGCATGAGGGAAGCGAGCCTCCTTGGGAGAAGAGGAGGCAGCACAGATGCGTGGGGCTGCAATCACTGCTTGGGCGGAGCCGAGTGCGCCTCCAGTACGGCAGAGCTCCAGCTCTGCTCAGAGGCCCGACCTGGCAGAGTTGCTGGCGTGAGGCTGCTCTGCCATGGGCGAGGCTTGCCCAAACTTGCCTCGCAGCTAGGCTTCCAGTGCAGAAAGGAGGGGGCTGCGCGAGACTGGGAGATGCTACTGGCGCCTTCCTGGCCTCAGCTCCACTCCTGCCTTGCCTTTGCACCTAGTCCCCAGGCGTTCTTGTGGAGGGCTTAGTTGCCGGTGGGTTGCACACTGCCAGGCGCTCCAGCTTGAGGGCTCTAGTAGAGGCAAAGTGAGGGCAACTGGAAGTCTATTCTTACGGTTGCTTGACCGCCCAGACTCAGCACAGCACGGAGAGCACAAGGCTCACAGGGCCCCTGGCTGGGGTCTGCAGCCCCACACACGCGGATGCTGACTCGGTGAGCGCCCAGAAGGTGCCTGACAGACGTCATTTCCCTAGTGCTCTCCTCCCCAGCAGAGACGTGTGCAGGTGGTTGGGGCCTGCCCCTGCGTATCTGGGCTCCCGTCCACAGCCCCAGCTCAGGGAAGCAGCTCCTCAGTCAAGACCTGTAGGAGGCGCGGGGCGCCCCCGCCTGGAAGCCTAGTGCACAGCATGAGGGAAGCGAGCCTCCTTGGGAGAAGAGGAGGCAGCCCAGATGCGTGGGGCTGCAATCACTGCTTGGGCGGAGCCGAGTGCGCCTCCGTTACGGCAGAGCTCCAGCTCTGCTCAGAGGCCCTTTCTGGCAGAGTGCTGGCGTGAGGCTGCTCTGCCCTGGGCGAGCCTTGCCCAGACTTGCCTCGCGGCTAGGCTTCCAGTCCAGAAAGGAGCGGGCTGCGCGAGACTGGGAGATGCTACTGGCGCCTTCCTGGCCTCAGCTCCACTCCTGCCTTGCCTTTGCACCTAGTCCCCAGGCGTTCTTGTGGAAGGCTTAGTTGCCAGTGGGTTGCACACTGCCAAGCGCTCCAGCTTGAGGGCTCTAGTAGAGGCAAAGTGAGGGCAACTGGAAGTCTATTCTTACGGTTGCTTGACCGCCCAGACTCAGCACAGCACGGAGATCACAAGGCTCACAGGGCCTCTGGCTGTGGTCTGCAGCCCCACACACGCGGAGGCTGACTCGGTGAGCGCCCAGAAGGTGCCTGACAGACGTCATTTCCCTAGTGCTCTCCTCCCCAGCAGAGACGTGTGCAGGTGGTTGGGGCATGCCCCTGCGTGTCTGGGCTCCCGTCCACAGCCCCAGCTGAGGGAAGCAGCTCCTGAGCCAAGACCTGTGGGAGGCGCAGGGGGCCCCGCCTGGAAGCCTTGTGCAGAGCATGAGGGAAGCGAGCCTCCTTGGGAGAAGAGGAGGCAGCACAGATGCGTGGGGCTGCAATCACTGCTTGGGTGGAGCCGAGTGCGCCTCCAGTACGGCAGAGCTCCAGCTCTGCTCAGAGGCCCGACCTGGCAGAGTTGCTGGCGTGAGGCTGCTCTGCCATGGGCGAGGCTTGCCCAAACTTGCCTCGCAGCTAGGCTTCCAGTGCAGAAAGGAGGGGGCTGCGCGAGACTGGGAGATGCTACTGGCGCCTTCCTGGCCTCAGCTCCACTCCTGCCTTGCCTTTGCACCTAGTCCCCAGGCGTTCTTGTGGAGGGCTTAGTTGCCGGTGGGTTGCACACTGCCAGGCGCTCCAGCTTGAGGGCTCTAGTAGAGGCAAAGTGAGGGCAACTGGAAGTCTATTCTTACGGTTGCTTGACCGCCCAGACTCAGCACAGCACGGAGAGCACAAGGCTCACAGGGCCCCTGGCTGGGGTCTGCAGCCCCACACACGGGGAGGCTGACTCGGTGAGCGCCCAGAAGGTGCCTGACAGACGTCATTTCCCTAGTGCTCTCCTCCCCAGCAGAGACGTGTGCAGGTGGTTGGGGCCTGCCCCTGCGTGTCTGGGCTCCCGTCCACAGCCCCAGCTCAGGGAAGCAGCTCCTGGGCCAAGACCTGTGGGAGGCGCAGGGGGCCCTGCCTGGAAGCCTTGTTTACAGCATGCGGGAAGCGAGCCTCCTCGGGAGAAGAGAAGGCAGCCCTGCTGTGTGCGGCTGCATTCACTGCTTTGGCGGAGCCGAGTGCGCCTCCAGTACGGCAGAGCTCCAGCTCTGCTCAGAGGCCCGATCTGGCAGAGTTGCTGGCGTGAGGCTGCTCTGCCCTGGGCGAGCCTTGCCCAAACTTGCCTCGCGGCTAGGATTCCAGTCCAGAAAGGAGCGGGCTGCGCGAGACTGGGAGATGCTACTGGCGCCTTCCTGGCCTCAGCTCCACTCCTGCCTTGCCTTTGCACCTAGTCCCCAGGCGTTCTTGTGGAGGGCTTAGTTGCCGGTGGGTTGCACACTGCCAAGCGCTCCAGCTTGAGGGCTCTAGTAGAGGCAAAGTGAGGGCAACTGGAAGTCTATTCTTACGGTTGCTTGACCGCCCAGACTCAGCACTGCACGGAGAGCACAAGGCTCACAGGGCCTCTGGCTGTGGTCTGCAGCCCCACACACGCTGAGGCTGACTCGGTGAGCGCCCAGAAGGTGCCTGACAGACGTCATTTCCCTAGTGCTCTCCTCCCCAGCAGAGACGTGTGCAGGTGGTTGGGGCCTGCCCCTGCGTATCTGGGCTCCCGTCCACAGCCCCAGCTCAGGGAAGCAGCTCCTCAGTCAAGACCTGTAGGAGGCGCGGGGCGCCCCCGCCTGGAAGCCTAGTGCACAGCATGAGGGAAGCGAGCCTCCTTGGGAGAAGAGGAGGCAGCCCAGATGCGTGGGGCTGCAATCACTGCTTGGGCGGAGCCGAGTGCGCCTCCGTTACGGCAGAGCTCCAGCTCTGCTCAGAGGCCCTTTCTGGCAGAGTGCTGGCGTGAGGCTGCTCTGCCCTGGGCGAGCCTTGCCCAGACTTGCCTCGCGGCTAGGCTTCCAGTCCAGAAAGGAGCGGGCTGCGCGAGACTGGGAGATGCTACTGGCGCCTTCCTGGCCTCAGCTCCACTCCTGCCTTGCCTTTGCACCTAGTCCCCAGGCGTTCTTGTGGAGGGCTTAGTTGCCAGTGGGTTGCACACTGCCAAGCGCTCCAGCTTGAGGGCTCTAGTAGAGGCAAAGTGAGGGCAACTGGAAGTCTATTCTTACGGTTGCTTGACCGCCCAGACTCAGCACAGCACGGAGATCACAAGGCTCACAGGGCCTCTGGCTGTGGTCTGCAGCCCCACACACGCGGAGGCTGACTCGGTGAGCGCCCAGAAGGTGCCTGACAGACGTCATTTCCCTAGTGCTCTCCTCCCCAGCAGAGACGTGTGCAGGTGGTTGGGGCATGCCCCTGCGTGTCTGGGCTCCCGTCCACAGCCCCAGCTGAGGGAAGCAGCTCCTGAGCCAAGACCTGTGGGAGGCGCAGGGGGCCCCGCCTGGAAGCCTTGTGCAGAGCATGAGGGAAGCGAGCCTCCTTGGGAGAAGAGGAGGCAGCACAGATGCGTGGGGCTGCAATCACTGCTTGGGTGGAGCCGAGTGCGCCTCCAGTACGGCAGAGCTCCAGCTCTGCTCAGAGGCCCGACCTGGCAGAGTTGCTGGCGTGAGGCTGCTCTGCCATGGGCGAGGCTTGCCCAAACTTGCCTCGCAGCTAGGCTTCCAGTGCAGAAAGGAGGGGGCTGCGCGAGACTGGGAGATGCTACTAGCGCCTTCCTGGCCTCAGCTCCACTCCTGCCTTGCCTTTGCACCTAGTCCCCAGGCGTTCTTGTGGAGGGCTTAGTTGCCGGTGGGTTGCACACTGCCAGGCGCTCCAGCTTGAGGGCTCTAGTAGAGGCAAAGTGAGGGCAACTGGAAGTCTATTCTTACGGTTGCGTGACCGCCCAGACTCAGCACAGCACGGAGAGCACAAGGCTCACAGGGCCCCTGGCTGGGGTCTGCAGCCCCACACACGCGGAGGCTGACTCGGTGAGCGCCCAGAAGGTGCCTGACAGACGTCATTTCCCTAGTGCTCTCCTCCCCAGCAGAGACGTGTGCAGGTGGTTGGGGCCTGCCCCTGCGTGTCTGGGCTCCCGTCCACAGCCCCAGCACAGGGAAGCAGCTCCTGGGCCAAGACCTGTGGGAGGCGCAGGGGGCCCTGCCTGGAAGCCTAGTTTACAGCATGCGGGAAGCGAGCCTCCTCGGGAGAAGAGAAGGCAGCCCTGCTGTGTGCGGCTGCATTCACTGCTTTGGCGGAGCCGAGTGCGCCTCCAGTACGGCAGAGCTCCAGCTCTGCTCAGAGGCCCGATCTGGCAGAGTTGCTGGCGTGAGGCTGCTCTGCCCTGGGCGAGCCTTGCCCAAACTTGCCTCGCGGCTAGGCTTCCAGTCCAGAAAGGAGCGGGCTGCGCGAGACTGGGAGATGCTACTGGCGCCTTCCTGGCCTCAGCTCCACTCCTGCCTTGCCTTTGCACCTAGTCCCCAGGCGTTCTTGTGGAGGGCTTAGTTGCCGGTGGGTTGCACACTGCCAAGCGCTCCAGCTTGAGGGCTCTAGTAGAGGCAAAGTGAGGGTAACTGAAAGTCTATTCTTACGATTGCTTGACCGCCAAGACTCAGCACAGCACGGAGATCACAAGGCTCACAGGGCCTCTGGCTGTGGTCTGCAGCCCCACACTCGCGGAGGCTGACTCGGTGAGCGCCCAGAAGGTGCCTGACAGACGTCATTTCCCTAGTGCTCTCCTCCCCAGCAGAGACGTGTGCAGGTGGTTGGGGCATGCCCCTGCGTGTCTGGGCTCCCGTCCACAGCCCCAGCTCAGGGAAGCAGCTCCTGAGCCAAGACCTGTGGGAGGCGCAGGGGGCCCCGCCTGGAAGCCTTGTGCACAGCATGAGGGAAGCGAGCCTCCTTGGGAGAAGAGGAGGCAGCACAGATGCGTGGGGCTGCAATCACTGCTTGGGTGGAGCCGAGTGCGCCTCCAGTACGGCAGAGCTCCAGCTCTGCTCAGAGGCCCGACCTGGCAGAGTTGCTGGCGTGAGGCTGCTCTGCCATGGGCGAGGCTTGCCCAAACTTGCCTCGCGGCTAGGCTTCCAGTGCAGAAAGGAGGGGGCTGCGCGAGACTGGGAGATGCTACTGGCGCCTTTCTGGCCTCAGCTCCACTCCTGCCTTGCCTTTGCACCTAGTCCCCAGGCGTTCTTGTGGAGGGCTTAGTTGCCGGTGGGTTGCACACTGCCAAGCGCTCCAGCTTGAGGGCTCTAGTAGAGGCAAAGTGAGGGCAACTGGAAGTCTATTCTTACGGTTGCTTGACCGCCCAGACTCAGCACAGCACGGAGAGCACAAGGCTCACAGGGCCCCTGGCTGGGGTCTGAAGCCCTACACACGCGGAGGCTGACTCGGTGAGCGCCCAGAAGGTGCCTGACAGACGTCATTTCCCTAGTGCTCTCCTCCCCAGCAGAGACGTGTGCAGGTGGTTGGGGCCTGCCCCTGCGTGTCTGGGCTCCCGTCCACAGCCCTAGCTCAGGGAAGCAGCTCCTGAGCCAAGACCTGTGGGAGGCGCAGGGGGCCCCTTCTGGAAGCCTAGTTTACAGCATGTGGGAAGCGAGCCTCTCGGGAGAAGAGAAGGCAGCCCTGCTGTGTGTGGCTGCATTCACTACTTTGGCGGAGCCGAGTGCGCCTCCAGTACGGCAGAGCTCCAGCTCTGCTCAGAGGCCCGATCTGGCAGAGGGCTGGCGTGAGGCTGCTCTGCCCTGGGCGAGCCTTGCCCAAACTTGCCTCGCGGCTAGGCTTCCAGTCCAGAAAGGAGCGGGCTGCGCGAGACTGGGAGATGCTACTGGCGCCTTCCTGGCCTCAGCTACACTCTTGCCTTGCCTTTGCACCTAGTCCTCAGGCGTTCTTGTGGAGGGCTTAGTTGCCGGTGGGTTGCACACTGCCAAGCGCTCCAGCTTGAGGGCTCTATTAGAGGCAATGGGAGGGCAACTGCAGGGCTCCTCCAGCCGTTGCTTGACCGCCCAGACTCAGCACAGCACGGAGAGCACAAGGCTCACAGGGCCTCTGGCTGTGGTCTGCAGCCCCACACACGCTGAGGCTGACTCGGTGAGCGCCCAGAAGGTGCCTGACAGACGTCATTTCCCTAGTGCTCTCCTCCCCAGCAGAGACGTGTGCAGGTGGTTGGGGCCTGCCCCTGCGTGTCTGGGCTCCCGTCCACAGCCCCAGCTCAGGGAAGCAGCTCCTCAGCCAAGACCTGTAGGAGGCGCGGGGCGCCCCCGCCTGGAAGCCTAGTGCACAGCATGAGGGAAGCGAGCCTCCTTGGGAGAAGAGGAGGCAGCACAGATGCGTGGGGCTGCAATCACTGCTTGGGCGGAGCCGGGTGCGCCTCCAGTACGGCAGAGCTCCAGCTCTGCTCAGAGGCCCGATCTGGCAGAGTGCTGGCGTGAGGCTGCTCTGCCCTGGGCGAGCCTTGTCCAGACTTGCCTCGCGGCTAGGCTTCCATTCCAGAAAGGAGCGGGCTGCGCGAGACTGGGAGATGCTACTGGCGCCTTCCTGGCCTCAGCTCCACTCTTGCCTTGCCTTTGCACCTAGTCCTCAGGCGTTCTTGTGGAGGGCTTAGTTGCCGGTGGGTTGCACAATGCCAAGCGCTCCAGCTTGAGGGCTCTATTAGAGGCAATGGGAGGGCAACTGCAGGGCTCCTCCAGCCGTTGCTTGACCGCCCCGACTCAGCACAGCACGGAGAGCACAAGGCTCACAGGGCCTCTGGCTGTGGTCTGCAGCCCCACACACGCTGAGGCTGACTCGGTGAGCGCCCAGAAGGTGCCTGACAGACGTCATTTCCCTAGTGCTCTCCTCCCCAGCAGAGACATGTGCAGGTGGTTGGGGCCTGCCCCTGCGTGTCTGGGCTCCCGTCCACAGCCCCAGCTCAGGGAAGCAGCTCCTCAGCCAAGACCTGTAGGAGGCGCGGGGCGCCCCCGCCTGGAAGCCTAGTGCACAGCATGAGGGAAGCGAGCCTCCTTGGGAGAAGAGGAGGCAGCCCAGATGCGTGGGGCTGCAATCACTGCTTGGGCGGAGCCGGGTGCGCCTCCAGTACGGCAGAGCTAAAGCTCTGCTCAGAGGCCCGATCTGGCAGAGGGCTGGCGTGAGGCTGCTCTGCCCTGGGCGAGTCTTGCCGAGACTTGCCTCGCGGCTAGGCTTCTAGTCCAGAAAGGAGCGGGCTGCGCGAGACTGGGAGATGCTACTGGCGCCTTCCTGGCCTCAGCTCCACTCCTGCCTTGCCTTTGCACCTATTCCCCAGGCGTTCTTGTGGCGGGCTTAGTTGCCGGTGGGTTGCACACTGCCAAGCGCTCCAGCTTGAGGGCTCTAGTAGAGGCAAAATGAGGGCAACTGGAAGTCTATTCTTCCGGTTACTTGACCGCCCAGACTCAGCACAGCACGGAGAGCACAAGGCTCACAGGGCCCCTGGCTGGGGTCTGCAGCCCCACACACGCGGAGGCTGACTAGGTGAGCGCCCAGAAGGTGCCTGACAGACGTCATTTCCCTAGTGCTCTCCTCCCCAGCAGAGACGTGTGCAGGTGGTTGGGGCCTGCCCCTGCGTGTCTGGGCTCCCGTCCACAGCCCCAGCTCAGGGAAGCAGCTCCTGAGCCAAGACCTGTGGGAGGCGCAGGGGGCCCTGCCTGGAAGCCTAGTTTACAGCATGCGGGAAGCGAGCCTCCTCGGGAGAAGAGAAGGCAGCCCTGCTGTGTGCGGCTGCATTCACTGCTTTGGCGGAGCCGAGTGCGCCTCCAGTACGGCAGAGCTCCAGCTCTGCTCAGAGGCCCGATCTGGCAGAGTTGCTGGCGTGAGGCTGCTCTGCCCTGGGCGAGCCTTGCCCAAACTTGCCTCGCGGCTAGGCTTCCAGTCCAGAAAGGAGCGGGCTGCACCAGACTGGGAGATGCTACTGGCGCCTTCCTGGCCTCAGCTCCACTCCTGCCTTGCCTTTGCACCTAGTCCCCAGGCGTTCTTGTGGAGGGCTTAGTTGCCGGTGGGTTGCACACTGCCAAGCGCTCCAGCTTGAGGGCTCTAGTATAGGCAAAGTGAGGGCAACTGAAAGTCTATTCTTACGATTGCTTGACCGCAAAGACTCAGCACAGCACGGAGAGCACAAGGCTCACAGGGCCCCTGGCTGGGGTCTGAAGCCCTACACACGCGGAGGCTGACTCGGTGAGCGCCCAGAAGGTGCCTGACAGACGTCATTTCCCTAGTGCTCTCCTCCCCAGCAGAGACGTGTGCAGGTGGTTGGGGCCTGCCCCTGCGTGTCTGGGCTCCCGTCCACAGCCCCAGCTCAGGGAAGCAGCTCCTCAGCCAAGACCTGTAGGAGGCGCGGGGCGCCCCCGCCTGGAAGCCTAGTGCACAGCATGAGGGAAGCGAGCCTCCTTGGGAGAAGAGGAGGCAGCCCAGATGCGTGGGGCTGCAATCACTGCTTGGGCGGAGCCGAGTGCGCCTCCAGTACGGCAGAGCTCCAGCTCTGCTCAGAGGCCCGATCTGGCAGAGTGCTGGCGTGAGGCTGCTCTGCCCTGGGCGAGCCTTGTCCAGACTTGCCTCGCGGCTAGGCTTCCAGTCCAGAAAGGAGCGGGCTGCGCGAGACTGGGAGATGCTACTGGCGCCTTCCTGGCCTCAGCTCCACTCTTGCCTTGCCTTTGCACCTAGTCCTCAGGCGTTCTTGTGGAGGGCTTAGTTGCCGGTCGGTTGCACACTGCCAAGCGCTCCAGCTTGAGGGCTCTATTAGAGGCAATGGGAGGGCAACTGCAGGGCTCCTCCAGCCGTTGTTTGACCGCCCAGACTCAGCACAGCACGGAGAGCACAAGGCTCACAGGGCCTCTGGCTGTGGTCTGCAGCCCCACACACGCTGAGGCTGACTCGGTGAGCGCCCAGAAGGTGCCTGACAGACGTCATTTCCCTAGTGCTCTCCTCCCCAGCAGAGACGTGTGCAGGTGGTTGGGGCCTGCCCCTGCGTGTCTGGGCTCCCGTCCACAGCCCCAGCTCAGGGAAGCAGCTCCTCAGCAAAGACCTGTAGGAGGCGCGGGGCGCCCCCGCCTGGAAGCCTAGTGCACAGCATGAGGGAAGCGATCCTCCTTGTAAGAGGAGGCAGCCCAGATGCGTGGGGCTGCAATCACTCCTTGGGCGGAGCCGAGTGCGCCTCCAGTACGGTAGAGCTCCAGCTCTGCTCAGAGGCCCGATCTGGCAGAGGGCTGGCGTGAGGCTGCTCTGCCCTGGGCGAGCCTTGCCCAGACTTGCCTCGCGGCTAGGCTTCCAGTCCAGAAAGGAGCGGGCTGCGCGAGACTGGGAGATGCTACTGGCGCCTTCCTGGCCTCAGCTCCACTCCTGCCTTGCCTTTACACCTAGTCCCCAGGCGTTCTTGTGGAGGGCTTAGTTGCCGGTGGGTTGCACACTGCCAAGCGCTCCAGCTTGAGGGCTCTAGTAGAGGCAAAATGAGGGCAACTGGAAGTCTATTCTTCCGGTTACTTGACCGCCCAGACTCAGCACAGCACGGAGAGCACAAGGCTCACAGGGCCCCTGGCTGGGGTCTGCAGCCCCACACACGCGGAGGCTGACTCGGTGAGCGCCCAGAAGGTGCCTGACAGACGTCATTTCCCTAGTGCTCTCCTCCCCAGCAGAGACGTGTGCAGGTGGTTGGGGCCTGCCCCTGCGTGTCTGGGCTCCCGTCCACAGCCCCAGCTCAGGGAAGCAGCTCCTGAGCCAAGACCTGTGGGAGGCGCAGGGGGCCCTGCCTGGAAGCCTAGTTTACAGCATGCGGGAAGCGAGCCTCCTCGGGAGAAGAGAAGGCAGCCCTGCTGTGTGCGGCTGCATTCACTGCTTTGGCGGAGCCGAGTGCGCCTCCAGTACGGCAGAGCTCCAGCTCTGCTCAGAGGCCCGATCTGGCAGAGTTGCTGGCGTGAGGCTGCTCTGCCCTGGGCGAGCCTTGCCCAAACTTGCCTCGCGGCTAGGCTTCCAGTCCAGAAAGGAGCGGGCTGCGCGAGGCTGGGAGATGCTACTGGCGCCTTCCTGGCCTCAGCTCCACTCCTGCCTTGCATTTGCACCTAGTCCCCAGGCGTTCTTGTGGAGGGCTTAGTTGCCGGTGGGTTGCACACTGCCAAGCGCTCCAGCTTGAGGGCTCTAGTAGAGGCAAAGTGAGGGCAACTGAAAGTCTATTCTTACCATTGCGTGACCGCCCAGACTCAGCACAGCACGGAGAGCACAAGGCTCACAGGGCCTCTGGCTGTGGTCTGCAGCCCCACACACGCTGAGGCTGACTCGGTGAGCGCCCAGAAGGTGCCTGACAGACGTCATTTCCCTAGTGCTCTCCTCCCCAGCAGAGACGTGTGCAGGTGGTTGGGGCCTGCCCCTGCGTGTCTGGGCTCCCGTCCACAGCCCCAGCTCAGGGAAGCAGCTTCTCAGCCAAGACCTGTAGGAGGCGCGGAGCGCCCCCGCCTGGAAGCCTAGTGCACAGCATGAGGGAAGCGAGCCTCCTTGGGAGAAGAGGAGGCAGCCCAGATGCGTGGGGCTGCAATCACTGCTTGGGTGGAGCCGGGTGCGCCTCCAGTACGGCAGAGCTCCAGCTCTGCTCAGAGGCCCGATCTGGCAGAGGGCTGGCGTGAGGCTGCTCTGCCCTGGGCGAGTCTTGCCCAGACTTGCCTCGCGGCTAGGCTTCCAGTCCAGAAAGGAGCGGGCTGCGCGAGACTGGGAGATGCTACTGGCGCCTTCCTGGCCTCAGCTCCACTCCTGCCTTGCCTTTGCACCTAGTCCCCAGGCGTTCTTGTGGAGGGCTTAGTTGCCGGTGGGTTGCACACTGCCAAGCGCTCCAGCTTGAGGGCTCTAGTAGAGGCAAAGTGAGGGCAACTGAAAGTCTATTCTTACGGTTGCTTGACCGCCCAGACTCAGCACAGCACGGAGAGCACAAGGCTCACAGGGCCTCTGGCTGTGGTCTGCAGCCCCACACACGCTGAGGCTGACTCGGTGAGCGCCCAGAAGGTGCCTGACAGACGTCATTTCCCTAGTGCTCTCCTCCCCAGCAGAGACGTGTGCAGGTGGTTGGGGCCTGCCCCTGCGTGTCTGGGCTCCCGTCCACAGCCCCAGCTCAGGGAAGCAGCTCCTCAGCCAAGACCTGTAGGAGGCGCGGGGCGCCCCCGCCTGGAAGCCTAGTGCACAGCATGAGGGAAGCGAGCCTCCTTGTAAGAGGAGGCAGCCCAGATGCGAGGGGCTGCAATCACTCCTTGGGCGGAGCCGAGTGCGCCTCCAGTACGGTAGAGCTCCAGCTCTGCTCAGAGGCCCGATCTGGCAGAGGGCTGGCGTGAGGCTGCTCTGCCCTGGGCGAGCCTTGCCCAGACTTGCCTCGCGGCTAGGCTTCCAGTCCAGAAAGGAGCGGGCTGCGCGAGACTGGGAGATGCTACTGGCGCCTTCCTGGCCTCAGCTCCACTCCTGCCTTGCCTTTGCACCTAGTCCCCAGGCGTTCTTTTGGAGGGCTTAGTTGCCGGTGGGTTGCACACTGCCAAGCGCTCCAGCTTGAGGGCTCTAGTAGAGGCAAAATGAGGGCAACTGGAAGTCTATTCTTCCGGTTACTTGACCGCCCAGACTCAGCACAGCACGGAGAGCACAAGGCTCACAGGGCCCCTGGCTGGGGTCTGCAGCCCCACACACGCGGAGGCTGACTCGGTGAGCGCCCAGAAGGTGCCTGACAGACGTCATTTCCCTAGTGCTCTCCTCCCCAGCAGAGACGTGTGCAGGTGGTTGGGGCCTGCCCCTGCGTCTGGGCTCCCGTCCACAGCCCCAGCTCAGGGAAGCAGCTCCTGAGCCAAGACCTGTGGGAGGCGCAGGGGGCCCTGCCTGGAAGCCTAATTTACAGCATGCGGGAAGCGAGCCTCCTCGGGAGAAGAGAAGGCAGCCCTGCTGTGTGCGGCTGCATTCACTGCTTTGGCGGAGCCGAGTGCGCCTCCAGTACGGCAGAGCTCCAGCTCTGCTCAGAGGCCCGATCTGGCAGAGTTGCTGGCGTGAGGCTGCTCTGCCCTGGGCGAGCCTTGCCCAGACTTGCCTCGCGGTTAGTCGTCCAGTCCAGAAAGGAGCGGGCTGCGCGAGACTGGGAGATGCTACTGGCGCCTTCCTGGCCTCAGCACCACTCCTGCCTTACCTTTGCACCTAGTCCTCAGGGGTTCTTGTGGAGGGCTTAGTTGCCGGTGGGTTGCACACTGCCAAACGCTCCAGCAGAGAGGGCTCTATTAGAGGCAATGGGAGGGCAACTGCAGGGCTCCTCCAGCGGTTGCTTGACCGCCCAGACTCAGCACAGCACGGAGAGCACAAGGCTCACAGGGCCTCTGGCTGTGGTCTGCAGCCCCACACACGCTGAGGCTGACTCGGTGAGCGCCCAGAAGGTGCCTGACAGACGTCATTTCCCTAGTGCTCTCCTCCCCAGCAGAGACGTGTGCAGGTGGTTGGGGCTTGCCCCTGCGTGTCTGGGCTCCCGTCCACAGCCCCAGCTCAGGGAAGCAGCTCCTCAGCCAAGACCTGTAGGAGGCGCGGGGCGCCCCCGCCTGGAAGCCTAGTGCACAGCATGAGGGAAGCGAGCCTCCTTGGGAGAAGAGGAGGCAGCCCAGATGCGTGGGGCTGCAATCACTGCTTGGGCGGAGCCGGGAGCGCCTCCAGTACGGCAGAGCTCCAGCTCTGCTCAGAGGCCCGATCTGGCAGAGGGCTGGCGTGAGGCTGCTCTGCCCTGGGCGAGTCTTGCCCAGACTTGCCTCGCGGCTAGGCTTCCAGTCCAGAAAGGAGCGGGCTGCGCGAGACTGGGAGATGCTACTGGCGCCTTCCTGGCCTCAGCTCCACTCCTGCCTTGCCTTTGCACCTAGTCCCCAGGCGTTCTTGTGGAGGGCTTAGTTGCCGGTGGGTTGCACACTGCCAAGCGCTCCAGCTTGAGGGCTCTAGTAGAGGCAAAGTGAGGGCAACTGGAAGTCTATTCTTACGGTTGCTTGACCGCCCAGACTCAGCACAGCACGGAGAGCACAAGGCTCACAGGGCCCCTGGCTGGGGTCTGCAGCCCCACACACGCTGAGGCTGACTCGGTGAGCGCCCAGAAGGTGCCTGACAGACGTCATTTCCCTAGTGCTCTCCTCCCCAGCAGAGACGTGTGCAGGTGGTTGGGGCCTGCCCCTGCGTGTCTGGGCTCCCGTCCACAGCCCCAGCTCAGGGAAGCAGCTCCTGAGCCAAGACCTGTGGAGGGCGCAGGGTGCCCCGCCTGGAAGCCTAGTTTACAGCATGCGGGAAGCGAGCCTCCTCGGGATAAGAGAAGGCAGCCCTGCTGTGTGCGGCTGCATTCACTGCTTTGGCGGAGCCGAGTGCGCCTCCAGTACGGCAGAGCTCCAGCTCTGCTCAGAGGCCCGATCTGGCAGAGTTGCTGGCGTGAGGCTGCTCTGCCCTGGGCGAGCCTTGCCCAAACTTGCCTCGCGGCTAGGCTTCCAGTCCAGACAGGAGCGGGCTGCGCGAGACTGGGAGATGCTACTGGCGCCTTCCTGGCCTCAGCTCCACTCCTGCCTTGCCTTTGCACCTAGTCCCCCGGCGTTCTTGTGGAGGGCTTAGTTGCCGGTGGGTTGCACACTGCCAAGCGCTTCAGCTTGAGGGCTCTATTAGAGGCAATGGGAGGGCAACTGCAGGGCTCCTCCAGCCGTTGCTTGACCGCCCAGACTCAGCAGAGCACGGAGAGCACAAGGCTCACAGGGCCTCTGGCTGTGGTCTGCAGCCCCACACACGCTGAGGCTGACTCGGTGAGCGCCCAGAAGGTGCCTGACAGATGTCATTTCCCTAGTGCTCTCCTCCCCAGCAGAGACGTGTGCAGGTGGTTGGGGCCTGCCCCTGCGTGTCTGGGCTCCCGTCCACAGCCCCAGCTCAGGGAAGCAGCTCCTCAGCCAAGACCTGTAGGAGGCGCGGGGCGCCCCCGCCTGGAAGCCTAGTGCACAGCATGCGGGAAGCGAGCCTCCTGGGGAGAAGAGAAGGCAGCCCTGCTGTGTGCGGCTGCATTCACTGCTTTGGCGGAGCCGAGTGCGCCTCCAGTACGGCAGAGCTCCAGCTCTGCTCAGAGGCCCGATCTGGCAGAGTTGCTGTCGTGAGGCTGCTCTGCCCTGGGCGAGCCTTGCCCAAACTTGCCTCGTGGCTAGGCTTCCAGTCCAGAAGGGAGCGGGCTGCGCGAGACTGGGAGATGCTACTGGCGCCTTCCTGGCCTCAGCTCCACTCCTGCCTTGCCTTTGCACCTAGTCCCCAGGCGTTCTTGTGGAGGGCTTAGTTGCCGGTGGGTTGCACGCTGCCAAGCGCTCCAGCAGTGAGGGCTCTAGTAGAGGCAAAGTGAGGGCAACTGAAAGTCTATTCTTACGATTGCTTGACCGCCAAGACTCAGCACAGCACGGAGAGCACAAGGCTCACAGGGCCTCTGGCTGTGGTCTGCAGCCCCACACACGCTGAGGTTGACTCGGTGAGCGCCCAGAAGGTGCCTGACAGACGTCATTTCCCAAGTGCTCTCCTCCCCAGCAGAGACGTGTGCAGGTGGTTGGGGCCTGCCCCTGCGTGTCTGGGCTCCCGTCCACAGCCCCAGCTCAGGGAAGCAGCTCCTCAGCCAAGACCTGTAGGAGGCGCAGGGCGCCCCCGCCTGGAAGCCTAGTGCACAGCATGAGAGAAGCGAGCCTCCTTGGGAGAAGAGGAGGCAGCCCAGATGCGTGGGGCTGCAATCACTGCTTGGGCGGAGCCGAGTGCGCCTCCAGTACGGCAGAGCTCCAGCTCTGCTCAGAGACCCGATTTGGCAGAGTGCTGGCGTGAGGCTGCTCTGCCCTGGGCGAGCCTTGCCCAGACTTGCCTCGCGGCTAGGCTTCCAGTCCAGAAAGGAGCGGGCTGCGCGAGACTGGGAGATGCTACTGGCGCCTTCTTGGCCTCAGCTCCACTCCTGCCTTGCCTTTGCACCTAGTCCCCAGGCGTTCTTGTGGAGAACTTAGTTGCCTGTGGGTTGCACACTGCCAAGCGCTCCAGCTTGAGGGCTCTAGTAGAGGCAAAGTGAGGGCAACTGAAATTCTATTTTTACGATTGCTTGACCGCCCAGACTCAGCACAGCACGGAGAGCACAAGGCTCACAGGGCCTCTGGCTGTGGTCTGCAACCCCACACACGCCGAGGCTGACTCGGTGAGCGCCCAGAAGGTGCCTGACAGACGTCATTTCCCTAGTGCTCTCCTCCCCAGCAGAGACGTGTGCAGGTGGTTGGGGCGTGCCTCTGCGTGTCTGGGCTCCCGTCCACAGCCCCAGCTCAGGGAAGCAGCTCCTGAGCCAAGACCTGTGGTAGGCGCAGGGGGCCCCGCCTGGCAGCCTAGTTTACAGCATGTGGGAAGCGAGCCTCCTCGGGAGAAGAGAAG